>NW_006399890.1:872315-875781 GCF_000299155.1 Elephantulus edwardii | reverse complement strand
GAATATTAAATGATCCAGGAAGTATTAAAAGAAGATGGAAGGAATATACTGAGTCATTATATAGAAAGGAATTGGCAGATACAGAGGAATTTAAAGAAATTTTTTAAATAGGACACCTAAATAAGAAAAAACCTGATAAAAAAAGGATCCAAAGAAGAGAAAAAAATTAAAGTCAGTAAATCACTCTATTTTCCTCCACATCATGTCAAACTGTGAACCAAGCTGATATGTTGAAAGAATGTATGAGAGGATAAATTTCAGTTATAGGGCACATCCTGTAAGAATAGGAAAACCAACAAGAATACTAACTACCACTTCATAAGCATTTCTCACTCATTATTTAATCCCTTCTGTGGAATCTATAAGAAAGATATCATACAAGGGGAGCTCTGGTGGCCTAGTGGCAAGAAGCTGCACTGCAGTCTCAGAGAAGCACAGTTCGAATCCACCAGGTGCTCTGCCGCGTAAGGAGGGACAATCTCCTCCTGTACCAGTCAGATCCGATTTGACAGTACACACACAAAAATAATAATAAGAAAATTTAAAAAAATTTAAAAAAGAAAGATACCATACAGAATGTACATATACAGCTAAAAAAAACTTAAAAAAATTATCAATGCATGAACTCCTCTTAAATAATGCTGAGATGCTACTGATACATTTTTAAGTGTTTTCTACATAACAAGCATATGCTCAGCATTTAATATTTACACAGCAACTATTTTCACTGTAGAAGATCAAAGCCTTCAACATGGATTACATCTCAATATCAAGAAAATAAAATATGGGTTTACAAATCTGCATTTGTGTCTCAGTTCTCATTTTCTCAGGGTATATTCCAAGTAGTGGAATAGCTGGGTAATATGGAATTTCTATGTTCAGCTTTTTGAGAAAGCGCACCATCGCAAGAACATGGAAACTGCCCAAATGTCCAACCACAAACAAATTGATTGAGAAATTATGGTACACTCCACAATGGAATACTACGCAGCACACAGGAGCAATGATGTAAATTACTACCTAACTTGGGAGGGACTGGAGAGCATTATGCTGAGTGAACTAACTCAGTCCCTTAAGGACAAATAGTGTGTAAAACCATCATTGTAGAATGAGTATAAGGATCCAAGGGGTGGGGGGCACAAACACAAGGATGAGAATATGCACAGGGAAGGGGAATTAATCATGGAGTTGTAAAATTTGATGGGTGTGGGGATGAGGGAAATTGGAAGAATATGTTCTCAAAATCAATGTATTAAAATTTTGTAAACTAGTATTAAAATAAACAAAAACAAAGAAAGTAAAACCTTCCAAAAACAATAGCAAAGTTCAAGGGAGCAGCAAAAAACAAATGTTGTTGAGGATATGGAGAGACTGGAATTCTTATTCACTGCTGGTGGGAACGTAAAATGACACAATCTCTACGGAAGGTGGTCTGGTGCGTTCTCAAAAAGTTATAAATAAGGAGAGAATAAAATAGATGAATAGAATCTTCTAAGAATAAAATCTTTTGTGCTCATCCAAAAACTTCTCCAACAGGGTAAAAGGGAAAGCCACATACTGAGAAAAAAATATTTGGTAATGACATGTCTGATAAGAGACATATATAGAATTTATAGAATACTCCAGCACTTCAACAAGATAAAGGTAAACAACCCAACTGCAAAGTGGGCACAGGTTATGAACAGTCACTTCACCAAAGAGGACATTCAGATGCCAAACAAACACATGCATAAATATTCAAAATCCCTAGCTCTAAGAGAGATCCAAATGAAAACAACTTTAAGATATCATCTCATCCCAGTAACAATAGCAAAGTTCAACAGAGTACCAAGCAACAAATGTTAGCAATAATGTGGAGAAATTGGAACCCTTATTCACTGTAGGTGGGAGTGGAAAACGGTGCAACAACTATGGAAGGTGCAACCACTTCAAAAAACTGGAAATAGAAATACCATTTGACCCAGAAATTGCACTACTGGGAATATACCTTAGAGAATCCAGAACTGCCACCCAAACAGATATACGCACACCCATGTTTACTCCTGTGCTGTTCAAAATAGCAAAGAGATGTAAGCAACCCAAGTGTCCATCAACAAGTTAATGGATAGGGAAGCTGTGGTATATTTACACAATGGAATACTAAGCAGTACTGAAAAACAAGGAACTCTCAAAACATTCCACAAAATGGGTAATCCTGGAGGACATTATGCTGAGTTAAATATCTCAGTCACAAAAGGACAAGTACTGCATAATGCCACTGTTATAAAACAGCGCTGACTTGGGGGCTGGGGGAGAATGAAGAGGGGATAAAGAAAGAACACTGCATTTAAATCAATGAGGGAAAGAACTATCTAAAAGAACTATATGATTATGTATTATTTTCATGATAACAGTCCAGAATAAGAAGTGAATAGCAAAGTGGACTCGGAAGAGTGAGAGGGAAGGAGGAAATTGTACAATAATGAAAAAATCTTGTTAAAGAGAAAAGCAAACTGTGGAGGGAGGGAAGGGAGGAAAATGTGCAACAATGAATGAATGGAAATCCAAGTTTTCGGTAAGCTTTTGTTAAAATATATTTTTTTTTTAAAACAATTAGAAATAGGAATACCATTTGACCCAATAATTTCACTACTGGGAATATAACCTAAGGAAATCACAGTTGCCACCCAAACAGATACATGCTCATGTTTACTGCTGCATTATTTGGAAAAGCAAAGAGATAAAGCAGCCCAAGCTTCTATCAATAAACAAATGAACTCGAAAAATTATGATATATACACACAATGGTACATTGTGCAACATTGAAATAGTAAAACAACACAGGGAAGTTTTGAGGACACTATGCAACATGAATTATCTTAGTCACAAAATGACAAATACTGCATAACACCATTGTTATAAAATAGGACACTCGAGGGGGAGTTGCGGAGGGAACAGGGAAAGAGTGGATAGATAATAAAAACAAAAGATTTCACTAGACCACTAACATCATAATAGATGGAGAAAAGAATGAGGCTGAAGCGCCAGCGAGAGCAACGCAGCGAGAGAACGTCAGCGCCAGACGGGAGAACGCCACCGCCAGACGGGGTTCCACCGCAAGAGGGGCCTGGAAGAGACCCGGGAAGAACAACAGCCAGCCACCTACCGCGGAACTTCAGAGGAGTGAAGACTGTGAGACCCCAGAGGAACGAAGACTACCTGACACTGTGTGACCCCCCTGCAACCCACACGTGTGTGACCCTTAACACACAGGGTGCTACTGCATAAACCCCCAGCAGCGCCCAAGCCCCGTCCCCACCTCTTGGTGGTAGTGTTCAAGCCCTGCGCTCCTTACCCCCTAGTCCTTGCTTTCCTCCCCTTCCCCCACCCTCCTTGCAGCTCCACAACCACACATCTCAACCCCCACCACAGCCCTGTGACCTCAGGGCACCACCTTGGATCCAGACATCACCAGGAGCTATCAGGC
>NW_006399890.1:867844-870017 GCF_000299155.1 Elephantulus edwardii | reverse complement strand
ACAGCGTCCCTTTTCAGCAGGAAGTAGCTAAGAGAATACGCCATCCCCTTTCCCTTATGAATCAGGGTGATGTCTCTCTCAAGGAGGAGTGCTAGGAAATGGCAAAGGACACACTGACAAAGGAGATTAAACAGAACTGTCTTTGACAAGCACTGTGGCAATTGGACAATTAAAACAGACATTTGGAGGGCGGGGGAAGAACAACAAATTGGGGAAGAGGGTAGAGAGAATGGTACAGCAATGAAGGAATAAAAACCCAAAATCCCTGTAAATGTTCACTAATACGAATAAAATTTAAAAAAAAAAAAGAATGAGGCTGTAACAATTTCATTTTCTTTCAAAAGACATGGTGCCAGCAGGAAAATCTGTTGTTAAGTACTTTTCTAAAGTACTGAAGACCAAAAACATCAGTTTAAAGAAGTATATGATCATATCCTATTCTGATAGGATAAGAAGCAGCCACTGGCTTCTTGGGCAGAGGCAGGTATGGAACACTCCGGGCACTTGTGGCTTTCATTTTTCCCCAAGTGGGTGTCAGCAGAACAGATTTGCCAGATGACCTGGGGGGTCGACTTTGCCAGCATCTAGACATGCCAGAATGGTAAAATAATGAAGGGCCCTCTTCATTGTTTTTGTTCAGACATTCTTCTAGGTTGTATAGCCCTGGTGTGTCCACTTGCCGTACAGAGGTAACTTGTGGTCACTGTGAAGCTGAACACTGAGACACTGATGTGTCAAATGCAATAATGTTACCCATGGTGGACAGTGTTTAGTGGCACTCCCCAGTTAAAACAAGCTTGGAAACGGGAGTGGCATCCACTTCTGTAAAGAGCTTGCCTCCGGAAACCCTATGAACCTGGAGAGAGGATGAAAGTCACGTAAGTGTCAAGGACTTTCGTTCATAGGGTTGCTATGAGTCGCCTACAATTCGAGGGTCGCTATGAGTCGCCTACAACTCGACGGCACTGAACAACAACAACAAAACATTCAACACTATTAAAGGAACATAGATATTAAAAAGGATAATATAGTAATATTTTACAATGTATTAACTGTAGATGCTATTTAATTCCCTTGTATTCCTGCAATTAAAAATATACATTGTGGGCATACTTATGCATATATGTAAACATTTTCAGGAATATTTTGAGTGGTAGTGTAATGCCTGAATATTGGAAAAAACCTCAATATTTATCAAAAGAACTCATAACCTGTACAAAATGAAAATTTTATTAAAAAAAAAAAAAGACTAACATGCACTTTAGCCAAGCCATAGTATTTCTATATTTTCAATTGTTTTCTATGCTTCTGAAAGATGGACAAACTAATAAGGAAGACCAAAGAATCAATAATATCTTTGAATTGTGGGGCTGGCAAACAATATTGAATATCCCATGGATTTCCCAAAAGAACAAACAAGTCTGTCTTGGAGGAAATGCAATTAAGATGTAAGGATGGTGAAAACTTTTTCCCAAATATTTTTAGTAAGCTGTCAGAAAGGACTGGTCCTTGGAAAAAGATACCATGCTGGTAAAAGTGGAGAGTCAGAAGGAGAGAGAACAATCCTCATCAAGATGGATTAACTCCAACCATACGCTTGAGCATATTTCAGAGATCATGGGGATGATGAGGATGGGATAAAGTTCAGATCTGTTGTTCAAAGGGTTGCTATGAGATGATGTCAACTGCATGGAATCTAACAAGCTGAATACTAGGTAAGCTCTACTGATTTTATACCTGTGAAATCATGTGACACAAAATGGTTATTTGATAGAGGATAATCTAGTTAAGTGGGATATTTCTCTGATACCATAGTTCCAGATCTTATCTGGAAAACTGTAAAATCAACAGCTTTTCCTTTAAAAAAAATGAAATTATTTAAGGAAGTACATTGTTCTTGTTGTTATGTGCAACTATAAAATCAACAGCTTTTCCTTTAAAAAAAATAAAATTATTTAAGGAAGTACATTGTTCTTGTTGTTATGTGCAACTGTAAAATCAACAGCTTTTCCTTTAAAAAAAATAAAATTATTTAAGGAAGTACATTGTTCTTGTTGTTATGTGCCGTCAACGCACTTGTGACTCATAGCGACCCTATGTACAACAGCCCTAAACTCTGCTCTGTCCTGTGCCAATCACACTGTCTCTAACACTCCCATCCTGATTATCCCAG
>NW_006399890.1:865978-866539 GCF_000299155.1 Elephantulus edwardii | reverse complement strand
TATTTTTTGCCATATCCTTCAAAGCAGCCTGAACTTCTTCTTTCATCACCATAGACTCTTGCTCATATGTTGTTTCATGAAATTCTTCTGTGTCTGCCGTCTGTATTTTCACTATATAACTTCATGTAGTTATCATGTGCCTTTTTCCTATTTTGTGTTTGTTTTCTGGGGGCTATACACATGTGCTATGACTTAGTTCTTATGCATTGTGGTATAGCACTGGTCTGTGCATTGCTGTACAGAGATCATTCGTGGTTGCTGTGATGCTGAACACTGTGACACTGATGTTCTAAACGTGGTAATGGTCACCCATGGTGGACCGTGTTTGCTAGAGCTTCCTGACTAAAACAAGCCAAGAAGCAGGAGCAGCATCCACTTCCGAAATGGCTTGCAGTGCTCAGGCCTTTCGTTCACAGGGTCGCTATGAGTCGTCGATGACTCAACAGCACCAAACAACAACAACATTATGTAGTTCTAACAGCAATTCTACAGGATGTATCACCTTTGACTGATAAATATTGCGACTAAACTTCAGAGACACTGATCCCAACATAAGGAACT
>NW_006399890.1:845533-861803 GCF_000299155.1 Elephantulus edwardii | reverse complement strand
CGCTATGAGTCGCAGGCGACTCGACGGCACATAACAACAACAACAACAACAACAACATACGGCTATACTGTTCACTGATTTAAATAGTTTATGTCCAAATATTTTTAAGTCAATATAGATCATTGACATGGTAAAATAATAAGCAAACATTTTTCTTTTCACATATTTTCAATTCTCTCAAAGTATCCTTCAATATTAAGAGCTGGTAAAGACTATTTTTAAATAAATAATATACAGGACAAAGGGAATAAAACTTTCTGTTCCTGTACATCTAATATGGAGAATGACAGAATATGAAGATAAATACCATGGGGGGAAAACTACAGAGTAGAAGAGAATAACAGATAACAGCATTTTCAAATGTAATGATCAAGTAACACCTCTCTAAGAAAATAAATTTTGACCAGAGACCTGAATAAATTCAAGGAATAAGATATATAAAAAAATGTTTTAAGCACAAGAACAAACAGTATGCAAGCAATGGCAAGTGCACAAATATGTCCCAAGCAGAACTGTGGGATGAATGATAAATGAAAATTCCCCATGTGGGCTTCCAGGACAAAGGACCTTGCAATATGCTGGCAAATGTGTACAGTAAAGACTCCTTCATCTTTCCCTAAAGGGAACCATGGCCATGAATAACTGTACTACAGAAGGAATACTACTGTCAGATACAGGGTTTAAGTTTCCAATGAGATATGACTGGTCCAGAGCATAATCAATCCCTGTCAGAGTAAGATTCTACGAGGTTCACGTTTTTGCCAAAGTCCAATTTAAAGTAGGTCCAATGAATTCTACTTAATGTCATTTCCCAAGACTCCAAATGTATAACTTGGATGGACATATTTGGTGGCTAATGCAACTCTTGCTGGTTTCTGTGTCTACAGGAAGAACCTTTGAAAGTTCAAGTGGAAACCTCTGAAACCTCCTGTAGCTAAAGAAGTAAATCAAGCTGGTTGGTAAAAATTAGTGGCCTATTTTAGGATCTAGAGCATGGCTCAACAATTTTTTTTCCCTTTCTTAAAGCACTACATAGTACGTATCTCCATTATAACTACTAAGCTGCCACTGAGGAACAAAAGAAGTCATAGACAATACATAAACAAATGCATGTAGATGCATGTCAATAAAGCTTTAAAAACACACAGCTGTATCAAGGGCTGTGTTTGCCAACCCTTGATCTAAAAGATGTCAGTCATCTCACTCACACTTAATTCACCAGTCTGGATTCTGCAGAAACCAGATGGCCCCCAGAGGTGCTATCAAGCCGTCTATTACTCACAGCCAGCCTATGAAAACAGGATCAAACCCTTGCCCTATCCTGCACCATCCTCACGTTCTCCACCACGCTGAAGCCCACTGGTGCAGTCACCGTGTCAGTCCATTTTGTGGAGAGTCTCACTCTCTTTCTCTGACTCTCCATCTTTCCCAGTGATGTCTTTTTTCCAAGGACTGGTGCTTCCAGACAAGATGCCCAAAATACTGAGAGATGACATTCTGCTATCCTCGCCTCTAAAGACCACCCTTTGCATTTCCTGCAAGGGAAATCTGTCTATTATTTTGGCAGTCTATGGTAACACTACAATTGCAAGGCATCAATTCTTCTTCAATCTTGAAAAGACTTTGCTTTTATCAGGCACATCTTAGTCTTTAAATTGATATCCATGCGCTTTAGCACTTGAATGAAGTCCTTCACAGCAGATCTGCCCAATATAACATGTCTCTTGATTTTTTTTTTTTTAGTTAACTGGAGGAGGAGGATGGATACATCATCATCAATCAAAAAGTAGTCCAGTTTTTGTCATGTCAAATGTAGTATCTCTCAGCCTTAGCACATATGGTCAATATACTACACACTATATATGACCAATTACTTTTAGATATATACCTACCAACAAAGAGGATTATATACAATTCATTTGTATAGAATGGACAAAAGTCAACATTTACAGCTTTACTTCAGGGCTGTGAACTCACCTGCTCTCTATTATATATGATCTGTACTATATAGACATCTTGAAATCATCACATTGACCAATCACAAGTGAATGGCATCATGGTCAATGAGCAAGAAATGACTAACTAGTACACTGGAGATCATACGAAGACCATGCACTCCAAAGAATCAGGCACATTTGTACAGTTTCAAGGACAATTAATTAAGTAAATACTTCGAACAGTACAGTGGTCAAGAGCATGCTAGAACATCTGATATAAGATAAAGGACAAATTCTTGATTCCACCACAGAGAAGGACACACATCACACAGGTCTCTTCAGGTCCTGGAAGCAGTACATTGCACCAATTCTAGCACATCTAAGAGGCAACACAAAAGCAGGGAAAGGCTCTGTCTGTAGAAGATCCAGGCTGCCCTACAAGCAATCCTGCTATATGGGTTATATAATTGGTAGACTGCTGGAGAAGAGTACTGAGAATACCATGGACTGCTAGGAAAACAAATAGATTTGTCCTGGAGAGGGTTAAACCGGGTGGCTCCTTGGAGGCAAGGATTCTGAGGCTCCGTCTAACTTAGTTTGGACATGTAGTGAGGAGAGACCGGTCCTTGGAGAGGGACATCATGCTTGGGAGGGTGGAGGGACGGCGCAGGAGAGGATTGATTGAGTGACTGGGATAATTGGGATGGGAGTGTCAGAGACAGTGCGATTGGCACAGGACAGAGCGGAGTTTAGGGCTGTTGTACATAGGGTCGCTATGAGTCGCAGGCGATCGACGGCACATAACAACAACAACAACAACAATTGGTAGACCCTATAATAGTAAAGCTATCAATATGGGAAACAATGTCATGTGGGATCACAGCATTGTAGGTCCCAGGGTCGAAGGTCTTACCTTCTGCAGCAGAAATTTCTACCTCTTTTGAGAAACAATTCCAAGTAATGCTGTAAGACCTTCCCTGATAAGGACTGCACACCTGAACAAAGCACGTACACATCTCAAACTATGCATCATGAATTGGATTTATCAATTTTACCAAGACATTACATCAAATGGACCCTGAAACTATCCATCATAAAATGGAAGTAAACCCAAAATCAAGCAGTGACAGACCAAAAGCCATGAAACAGCCACATAGAAGACAGCCTGAACTCCTCTATCATCCATCACTATTATACTAACATTCTTCTGTCCATTCACACCTCATGCTTTATGAGGACTTTCAGACAAACGCTTAATGAAAAAGTACAGCTTGACTTATGGAGGCTTGGCTAAGTATCAGGAACTGAACCTACAGCTTCACAAAGATAATCATGATAGTAGGATCCAGAGAAAGTATTTCCAAAAGACAAAGCTTCAGGAAATGTTCTGGGTCCTGAGACGCAGAGAACCAGCCTGAGGTTAGACAAATAAATTCATAGGCAATGGCAAAGGTCCTAAATGTTAGCAGCCTGCAAGGAGAAATACTGAAATATTAAGAAGAAAGTCGAGGATAGGGATATACAGATTGATACACAAGAATGGGCATAAAGTTGTGAAGCTCTTTGTATTATCTGTTACTGGACTTCAGTAGACATCCACCATGGAAGTAGTAAAAAGTGCACAAAGTGACTATACCAGCTGACATCAGATAGGCTCTGTTCAGCACTAGCAAAATGAAGACATTAGTAACATAAACAAGAGACAGAGGCCACAAGAGCTGTACTTAGAAATCGAGTTGATCCTAATAATATCCACTCTGCCAGTGGCAGAAGCCAACTTTTGCCCTAAGAATGTCACTATCTTTTGAGAACACTAATCTATCTTGTCGGTATCTTTCAAAAAGACTAATTAGTCACATAATGACAAACTGATTACACTGTGCCCTTTGTAAGAATGAATAATTCATTCTGACAAAAACAGATGCACATTTCAAGATGGATTTCGCTTTGCTCAGGAGTACTATTGGTTCCTCTGGCAAGGGATCCTACATATAACATCAGACTAAGGGATTCACTTCACAGCAAGAGATAAAGTAGTTGACCCACCAACACATGACCAAGTCATCCACTGGCTGCATCACAAACTAAACAACTTAGAAGCTGCTAGTCTGATAGAACACAGGAACATTCTGTGGTAGGCATAAGTGAAGTACCAGTTCCGAGGTTAAACTTTACAAGATGGAGCATTATCCTCCAATAAGGAGTATACATGTGGGTATATGGCAATACAACTCCCTATGAATGATGCCACCAGGGCTCCTGAATTGTAGACACTCAATTTCAGGCCTTTATTTGGTGCTGTATTCCCAATAATATTCCCAGGGATGAGGAGTAAAAGCAAGAATGTCTGCACTTGTTAAGACATCCTACTTGTGCTTTCCCTGCAACTCTGGGCCTGAAAGGTGAGAAGTCTTAGTCCTCAAAGAAGGAACACTTTTACCTGAGGTCATAACAAAAGTCCTATTAAACTAATGCTACAGGTGTACAGGTACTGCCTGAGTACTTTAGCTACTTCCAAGGAAGAAATGGCAAAAAGATAATGACCCTCTTTGCAGTGATAATTAACCTTGATCAGTAGGAGAAGGCAGGACTACTACTACCTAATAGAAATGGGAACAAATGTTTAATTTTTGCCCATTTCTGAAAACGTGGACAAGTGTAGTAACTCTGATCTAAGGGATAAGGGCCTAGATCACATTTCAGTGAAGCCACTAGAAGAAGCAGAAGCACTAGCTGAAGTTAAGGGAAAGTAAAAAAAGGATAAAGGAAAAAGAGCAATGTGTATTAGCTGTAACCCCTTAACCAAACTGCAGCAAACAGATGTTGTAGATGATTAACTACACTAACCTCCTATGGAGTTTGTCTCTCCATGACTTTTCTACTATAAATTACTGCCCCCAGGTGGAGGGGCAGGACTGTGCAAGTTACGCATGGCAGCTTATCCACAAAGGGATCAGCCACCTACCATTCCACAAGAGGACTGGCCGGTCTCAGCAATCTACAAAAGGACTGGTTAGTCTCATCAATAAAAGGGAACAGCTTTAGCTGCAGATACAAGAAATTCTTCCCACACCAAAAGAGATTCTTCGCCTAGCTAGAGAAGAGAGATGTCCCCCAACCTGTTCAAGATGGCTGCAGCAACATGGCTGAACTGGAAAACTGGATGTGAGATGAGACTCTAGGGTGGGGGTGGCCAATGTTGGCAGGACTGAGAACTTTGTTGGACTATTAGAGTCACGAGGGTTGAGGCTGAGGTGCCTGCGTGGACTTTTGGGAGCTGTCTTAACTGTATTTTGTTATTAATTTGAATTATAAACTTTTAACACCCCCCCCCAAATATGGATCTCTGTGGTCTGTAAGCAATCATATCTGATTTTGAACTCAGACAAGCAGTAAGAGCGATTGTGAGATAAGTAGAGAAACATGTGAGTGTGGGGGGCATGTCTGACCTCATGGGATTTGGTTTTGTGTCACTGATGCTGTAGGCAGCCATAATTTCCTCCTGTGCAACTAGTAAAAGTCAGATATGGTACTCCCCACGTGACTAGTGCTCTTTTTACACTTCCTATTAACTTTCTTCCAGGCTGAGAAGTCTAACTTGAATCTTGGAGGAGCTACTCCCAAAAGTAAAGAAGCATTTATACTGCACAAGGGTAGTTGGTAGTGAACATATATAATCCAAATCTTTAAGGAGGAACTTTTTATCCTATGTGTAAGTAAAGCTGTCAATACAAAGCCTATACCTGGCAGCACCTTCACGGTTCCTCTAAGTTGCAGAGAAGCATTTTATTCAATACCAGGACTTTGTCAGAGTGGAAAATATACAATGGTTGATTAAAAGAAGAATATCAAGACCTCTTACCATTTGCCTTAAGACATGCAGAGAGAGTTCAGCTCTTTTGATTTTCTGACTCCAGCTCTCTGCACATTCCCTTTTTGTTTTCCCCAAGTTGTCCTTTGAAACCTTCTGTTCAGCTCCTTACTTTCCTTCTTTCTTACCTCTGCTTTGGCTTCTTGGTGCTCTAATGCAACATTCAGTCTCTTCTGACGTCCATTTCAGTCTTGTCTTCCTCCTCTGTCTTTGTAATGATCTGTACTCTTCATGGGTGATATTCCTGATATCCTCCCACAGCTCATCTGGTCTTTACTCATTAGTGTTCAAGGCTTCACATATGTTCCCGAGATGGTTTTTCAATTCAGATGGGATAGACTCAACATTAAATATTGGTTCCTGTGGATTTGATTTAACCATCTTTAGATTTAGTTTGAACTTTCATATGAGTAGTTGATGGTTTGTTTCACAGTCAGAACCTGGCCTAGTTTTCACTGCTGATACTGAGTTTCTCCAATGATTCCTTCCACAGATGTAAGCAATTTCATTCCTGTGCATAACATCAGTTAAAATTCATATGTATGTTGTGTTGTTGTTATGCACTGTCAAGTTGCTGTGACTCATAGTGACCCTATGCACAACAGCTCTGAACCCTGCTCTATCCTGTGCAAACCTCACTGTCTGTGACACACCTACCCCCATCACCCCAGTCACTAACTCAATCCATCTCATCAAGGGTGTTCCTCTCTTGTGCTGTTCCTCCACCCTCCGAAGCATGCTGTCCCTCTTCAATGATTTGTCACTTCTTGCAACACGCCCAACATATGTCAGATAAAGCTCTAGAATCCTTGCCTCCAAGGAACAACCTGGTTTCACCCTCTCTAGGACGAACCTGTTTGTTCTCCAGCACCATAGCTCAAAGGCATCAGTTCTCTTCTATCAACTCTAGTCACTGTCCAGTTTTCTGATGCATAGCAAGTAACTGCAACGATCAGAGCCTAGATCAGGTACACCTGAGTTTCCAGACTGCTATCATTGCTCTTCAGTACTTTGGAGAGATCCCTGACAGCAGACTTTCCCAATGCATTTTGTCTTTTGATTTTATGGCTGTTGGTACCAAGAGGACTGATTGTAGAGCCAAGCAAACTAAAGCTATTAACAATCTCAATTTCTTTACCGTTTATCATGATCCTGCCAATTGGCCCAGTGATGACAACCTTTGTTTTCTTGATGGTGAACTTCAATCTACATTTAAGGCTGCAGTCTTTGACCTTCTGTAGCAAGTGGTAAGGTCCTCCTCATTTTCAGCAAGCAGGGTCGTGTCATCTGCATATTGCAGGCTGTTGAGTCTTCCTCCAGTGAGGACCAGTATGTTCCTGACTCAATTAATGGTATTTTAAATTGTGCCATGAAAAGCTGGACAATGAATAAGGAAGACCACAGTAGAACTGAAGCTTTGAACTGTGTTTCGGCAAATACTAAATATACTGCTAGAAGAACCAATACGCCTTAGAAGAGGTGCAGCTTGAACGCTCCCTATTGTTTTGTTATATGCCATCAAGTCAACTGCAACTCATAGTGAATCTATAAATTACAGATTAGAACTTTGCTATAACCTACTCGATCCTAATACTCACTCACGGATATGCATGAGCCTATTTTACAGGCATTGTGTCAAACCATCTTGTTGAGAGTTTTCTTCTCTTTCTCTGACACACCATCTTTCCCAGCATGTCTTTTTTCAAGGAGTGGCAACATGCCCAAAGTACATGAGCTGAAGTTTTACCAGTCTTCCGTCTAAAGAGCACACTTGTTGCACTTTCTCCAAAACAAATTTGTTTGTCCTTTAGGCAGTTTGTGGGATATTCAGTGCTTTTCACCAGCACTGCAATTCAAAGGTATGATGACTTCTTCAGTCATCCTTATTCATTGCCCAAGTTTCAGATGCACAGGAAACAAATCTGATGCACCTTTGTCGTTAAGTTGACATCCTTACTCTTTAGCATTTTGCAGAGGCCCTGGTAAAATTCCAGAATGCTTTGTAGGCAGAAGAACTACAAAACTGTTTCACATACTTTAGACACGTTACCAAGATGGACAAGTCCCTAGAAAAGTGCACCATGCTTAGTAGAGAATGAGTGAAGACTTAATGAAATGGATTGACACAGTAGTTGCAACAAGAGGCTCAAACATAACAAGGACTGTGAGGAAAGCACAGGACAAAGTATTTTATTCTGTGGTATGAAAGACTGCTATGTGTTAGAACAGATTCAATGCCTTCTAAAAACACTACCAAGGTCTGTTTTGGCCCAAAGAGGGTTAACTGACCAGGCAATTTGCAGCTCTACTTCTTCATCTGTCCAAGATGCTTTCTACTCCTGTACTTTCACAGCTGCTGACATTAAAAGTTAATTCCTAATAAACATTTAGGGCACTAATCTCTAGCGCAAACTTGCTTCCAAGACTGAATCCAGCCTGAAACACTGGAATAATCCAATCAAGAGATGATAATGACTCGGATGAAAGGAGTGCTAAGAAATGGTCAGGTTTACAAAATCTGATGGATGGGCTAACATAAAGAAAATGAAAGAAGGAATAAGAAAAACAATTTTGTTCTGGTTAAGTTTATCCTCTCCACAAAAGCAGTAGTCAAGAAATCAAGGATGTATTACATTAGACAAATCTGCTGTATGGATTTCTTTAAAGTCCTAATAAACAAGCGTATCACTTTAAAGAGTATAGTGCATGTGACCTAAACCATGGTATTTTCAATTGCTTCACATGGATGGTGAAAAGTTAGATAAAAGGATGACTAATGATTCTATACTGAGGTGTTAGTGAAGAATATACTAAGTATACCAGGTTGTTAGGCGTCATCAACAAGCCTGTTGTTATTATGTGCCATTGAGTCACTTGTGACTCATAGTGACCCTATGTACAAGAACCCTAAACCTGCTCTGTGACCACCTCACTGTCTCTGACACACCTACTCCCATTACCCCAATCACTGAATCGATCCATCTCATTGGGGGTCTTCCTTCTTTGCACTGTCCTTCCACCCTCCCAAACATGATGTCCCTCTTGCAGGACTGGTTCCTTCTTGCAACATGCCCAAACTATGTCAAATGAAGCCTCAGAATCCTTGCCTCCAAGGAGCAGCCTGACTTGATCCTCTCCAGGACAAACCTGTTTGTTCTCTTAGCGGTCCATGGTATATTCAACACTCTTTTCCAGCACCACAGCTCAAAGGCATCAATTCTCCTTCTATCATCCCTAGTCATTGCCCAGCTCTCTGATGCATAGCACACAAATGCAAAGACTATGGCCTAGATTAGGTGCACATTAGTCTCCAGCCTTCGGTCATTGCTTCTCAGTACTCTGGAAAGGTCTCCGACAGCAGACTTTCCTGATGCAATTCATCTCTTGATTTCCTGGCTGCTGGTACCAAGAGCACTGATTGTGAAACCAAACAAACTAAAACTGTTAACAATCTCAATCTCTTCACCATCCATAATGATGCTGCCAATTGGCCCAGTGGTAAGAGAATCTTTATTTTCTTGACGTTGAGTTTCAATCCATACTGAAGACCTTCTGCAGCAAGTGCTTCAGGTCCTCCTCAATTTCAACAAGCAGGGTTGTGTCATCTGCATAATGCTGTTTGTTGATGAATCTTCCTCCAATCCTGATGCCACATTCCTCCTCGTACAGCCCAGCATCCCGGGTGATCTGTTCTACATACAGATTGAAAAGGTATGGAGATAGAATACATCCCTAGTGAACACCCTTCCCGATTCTGAACCATGCAGTGTCTCCTTCCTTTGTTCTGACGACTGCCTCTTAGTCCAAGTCTAGGTTTCCCATAAGCACAATCATATGTTCTGGGATTCCCATTCTTCTCAGAGTCAGCCACAGTTTGTTGTGATCATTTTTGGGTTTTGTTTGCTGTGTGTACATTCCTCTGGTACACCCTGCTTTCAACCAAGATCCATCTAACATTAGCTATAATATCCCTAGTACCATGGCTTCTTCTAAACCCAGCCTGCACATGTGGCAGCTCTCTGCTAACATATTGCTCCAGTCTTTTTGGATAATTTTCAGCAGAATCTTGCTTGCATGTGATATTTATGATATTGTTTGATACTCTGCTCACTCGGTCGGGTTACAAGCTAAAAGAAAAACAACCCACAAACAAACCTTGACTATAGTATTTATGTTAGATCACCAATTAGTGTTTGTATACCACAGAGTCGCAATCTACCCATAGGTGGCCCTTCAGCGGGTTTTCAGAGGCAGCTAATTGCACAGGAAGAGACTGCCCATTCTCCTGAAGAACAGCTGGTGGCCTCTTACAACTTGCCTTCAGAATTGTAGTGCACCTTCTTGCCACTAGGCCACCAGAGCTCCCTAGATCACAATTAGAGCCCAATTTCCCTTTCAGTCTACTACTTATCTTCATACATGCTATACTCGTCAAAATAAACACTGCAGATTTCTAAATCCCACATTTAAAACTTTTTTGTCTTAGCTTTTACTTTATGAGAAACTATAGCCAGTTTCACAACCCCAAATTGAACCCATTTTGTATAGATTATTCAAATCACCTCCTAATCTTCTGCCTCTTCTAGAGGTGATCTTTCTGTTCTGTCAACTCCTATGGCACTGCATCTAGACCTCTTTGATACCATTCAGATCTTTATTACAGGAGTATATCCTCAAATATCTATCTTCTCTTCCTCTATGTGACTGCAAATATATATATATATATATATATATATATATATATATATATATATATATATATATATATATAAATGGGTAATTAAATGTCCTAAAAGATGCACATTCCATGGAACTCACAAAATCAACTTAAGAAACATTTAAAAAAATAAGTTTAAACCATTACTAGGCTTCTCAGAATCTTTAACATTGTAAGAGACACTGTAAATCTTTAACATTGTAAAAGACACTGTAAGTCTCCAAGAATCCATTCATTTCCAAAACTTATTTGGCCTGTATTTTTTTTTCTTTATTTTCAGCAATACATCTCACCTTATCAATATTCCTATTAAGCAGATTATTTTCGGACATGTGATCTTATTAATTATGGTTCTGGCATCAAAGCCCATAGAAAGCTGTGCTGTTAACCCACAGGCATATCTCTAGCCATGTGAATCTACCAGTTACTCCACAGGAAAAAGATAGGCAATATCCTCTTGTTGCAATATACGGCCTCAGAAACCTGCTAGAGGGTCACTATGAGTTGGAAATGACTTGATGGCAGTTGTGTTTTTATCTTGAAGTTAATAGGAATCAGCAAATACTAGTGGAATGAATGCATTATCACAGTAAAAAAGAGGCCTCTTTCATAAAAGCTGCTTCTGAAAAAAGACTCTTGAAGAATGTTAGGAGAGAAGATCAGAAGGTTAGAAGGGAGTAGCATGTCCCCATAAGTGAAATGAAGAATACTTGCAAAACCAGAAAAAGATATTATCCAAAAAGGTATTTCCAAATCAGTTTTTACATACAGAGGACACAAGTAGACCACAAGAATCCACATTCATAATATTCATCTGAGATAGTTATTTACAAATACTGTAGACAAATCAAAGATTTGTCAACAAAGGTTGAAACAAGAAAGCAGTAGTATGAGCAAGTTCAAGGGCGGACACTATTTAAGTAACCAGATCTATTACTAATAGAGTTCTGGCAGCCTAGTCTGTAGGCAAGGAGTTATGCTGCCAACCTAAAGGCCACACCCCTCTCTAGTAGTTCAAATTCCCAGCAGGTCCACATAAGAAAGATGAGCAATACCCTCTTATGTGAATGACAGCCTCACAAACTCAAAGGAGGGTTGGTTCCAACTCAATAGTAGTTTGTTTTTTATTAGTAAATCACTCCTATTAACTGCAAAAAGATACTATACATTGTCTTTCTCATATAAAGTTGTTTACATGACCTAAGACAAGTAAGGTTTTTAAAAATATCATTAACATTTGTGAAATACTATGAATTCAAACAGCTTAATTGTGTTATCATTTAACCTCTCACTTCAATGTAGAATAAGGTAGTGCAATTTTACTTAGTAGTGCAAAAAATCAGGATATATGAAAACAATATATCCATGACTACAACCTAATCTGTTTCCCACAGTTCTCCGGCTGTGACTAAGAAAGGGAAGCAGAAGAGACACTCCCGGCCTGCTCTACAACTCAGATCCTAAGGCAACAGCAACAGGAAAATAACAGCAGTGGCTGGAGTTGTTGTCCCCCCTCCCAGTAAGGAAAAGAGCATAGCTTAAACATTCAAGGACAGAAACTACCGTAAGGCTGGACAAACATATTTCTTAGTTAACAGCTACTGAATGTTCATTTTAACACCACCACCATATGCTTTATTTAAATGATGCAACAAGTCAAGAAAGAGAAAGTCATGAGAGTTAAAATTTGTAGGTAAGTTCATTAAGGTGGCTCTAAGAACCCTGTGGTCATAGAATAATTCTGTATCACTGACCAAAAAAAGTGAATTAGTGGACTATCTTGTAACTGGAGTCACCGAGTTATGTCAAAACTGAATTTGGGTTTACTACTTTACTAAAAATCAGATCCTATAAACCAAAATATGAGGTCCAAGGATCATAAATAAATCAAATGAACACAAATGGTCAAATATTTAAAGAGAAATATACATCATATGGCCTGAGATATAACTGTGAACGCCAAACAAGACTCTTAACTCATAGGCTAATGAAGTCTTAGGAAATGTATATTAATGTAACATTTTTTTCTGTTAAAAGCTAGCTTATCTCATACTTCACTGAATAAATTAAAGATCACTTTTTAGTATTCTACATGTATAAAGTTTTACAAACAAGAAAAAAACTGCATGATATTTTCCCCAGGAACACAAAGCAAGAATGTCTCCCTGCTCCTCGTACTTCAGTAAACAAGGAATTAGAGAAGTTAACTTAACAATATCCTCCAGCACTTAGGTCTGAGAAAATATACTTAATATTTCTGAAATCTCCCTGTGATTATAATCTTTCTTTACACACTATTTTATGACAATTTATTGTAGCAATAATGTCATTCCTCTCAACAAAAGCTTTTCACTGAAACCCAAATTGTAGTAAAAATACAAAAAAAAAATTCCACTTGTTATAAACATTGTGACATTCAGATTTTAAGCCACAAAAAATGCTACATTTACATCCAAAAGAAATATACTTCTTATTGCAGGAAGAAATTAACTGCAGCATTCTCAATGAGTGCACTATTTGTTACTTAGTATGAAACAAGCTCCTGTGCTTGCTCACAGAAATTAAAGTCTTTTCACATGGGTGTTTTGTATTTTCTTTCTCTAAAGAGGATGCTTTACTTATGTCACTCCTTTGTGGCTCTTTAGTTTTCCCGTCCTATTATTTCAAATATCATAGCCTTTTATATAGAACTTTACTAAATTAAATGACAGGTTTTTTTAGATTCTGAAAACGCCAAAAGAAAACAGACGCGAAAGCTCACCGTGTAGCGCGCATTAACAACTGGGTAGCAGCAGTTCTATGTTTTCTAATCCCCAAATTTCTTAACACTCTAGTACAAATGTTATTCCAGCTTTCTAAATGAAGGGCTAAGTAGGAATCGACCGTCCTGAAACATTCACTTCCAGCTCTTTCAAATGTAAGGGCGTACATAGTGGGAAGCAAGAGCGCCACTTGTAATGCTTCCTAACAACGACTTCACGCCTAGAAGCCCTCATTGCCCAGGATCGCAGGTATTCCCCTCGGAATTTCAGGCGGGGATCAAGTGTCAAGACGTGGCTCGCCCAACCTGGGGTTCCTGACTCATTTCAGCCCTTCCTGCAGAGAAGACATCTTCGAACGTCCGAAGCCCCGAGACTTCCCTCTCGCCGCCGCCGGGAACACCCACTCCTCCTCCTCTCTAACTCGGGGTTCCCCTCCTTCGCCCACTTCCCCGCCGCGGTCCCGAAAGCACCCCTCCCCCATTACCCGCTCCACCCGCGCGGACACCCGCGGCACCACCCCCGCCCTCGGCTTTCACACCCTCACAGCGGACGCACGCGAGCCCCTCTGCCCACGCGCCTCCTGCAGCCGCGGGCCTGCCACTCCCAGAGGGCCGCCGGCACCCACCTCGAAGAGCTCGGCCGTCGTAGCCATCCCGGCCGGCTGAGAGGCTCGCCGCGCACTGGCTGCCGTCCCTCTTTCACATGCTGCGCCTCAGCGGCGCCACGCACAGGTCCCCGCTCGGCTCGCCAGCTCGGGCCTCGAGCCGCCGCTGGCTCCCCCACTCGCCACACAGCCCAGGCGGGGTGTGAGAGCGGCCATGAAGCAAAGCCACAGACGACTGTCAGCTGCCTCCCGGCGCCGCCCGCGCCGCTCCCATTGTCACCGCCTCACGCGCCGGAAGTGGAGCTGCGCGCAGCCTGGGAGATGGTCGGGAGGGGCCGCGGAAGGAAGCCAGCAATGAGCCAAGAGACGGGAGACTCGGCTCGCGGGCGCGTGAGGAAGCACGATCCTTGCGGGCCACCGTCCCGGAAGTGGAAGGGAGAGGAAGAAAGGGATGGATTTGCTAGGGGTGCGTTAGTTTGTCAATGTTCTCGGCTGAGAATTTTGCGGCATGATTTGACCCAAAGGGAATCAGAGGCTTTAGTCATCTCACCTGCAGCTTCTCTGCTGAGCCCTGCCTTTAAGTGGTTGGGCAGGAGGTGGTGACTCAGGATGAGTATCGGGGCTCCTGGTAAAAATTACGAGAAAGCCTCCCTTTGCTCTTGGCGGCTGCCATAGATACAGGCTGATTCTTAAGCGGCCCATCATGGCCCAGCGGGCAGTGTGGCTGATTAGCCACGAACCAGGAACTCCACACGGTGGCACCGTGAGATTCTCCAGGTAAATACTAATTTGGAAACTCAAGAATGATGGATCAGAAAACCCGAAAAGCACCGACATAATCATGCAGTATTATTTTGTCATGTCTTGTACCCTTGCTCCACCACAGCCTAACCTCTTTTACAGCTGTTTTTAGGAGGTTTTAGTACTACTGCTTCATAGTGTTGTGAAAATTAAATTAGTTGATACTTGGCACATATCAAATTGTTGTGTACCATCGAGTGGAAACAGACCACACCTATAGCTGACCCTCCTGCAGATTTGCAGAGGCAGTTAATCACACGGGAGGAGAGGTCTCCCGCAGAGTAGCTGGTGGACTCGAACCGTGTGTCTTCCGAATTGCAGCGCAGCTTCTTACCACTAGGCCATCACCGTATTGCATGTGTTTTCTATTACCAGTATTATTAAAAGTTATAATTCACTCCACATGCTTAAGATTGCTATGTACATAATGAAAGGAAGGTTTAAAAAACCCACCACACAATTTAGTGAATGAACTCTGATCGTTTTTCAGATTTCTGCTTGCACTGATTGAAATAATTTAAGGACATCTGAACTCATTCTTTAGGAAAATTGTTACTGAACACTGTCAGACTCACTTTAATCTTACGCCTCATTGCTAAGTTGTATTAACTTTTTTCTTGCATGGTGTCAATTGAAAGCCCTGGGAGTGTATTAGTGATAGTAGGGAAACCAACATGTTCTGTAAACTTTCACTTAAATAAAAATAAATTGTTCTGGGAAGAGAACTACAGATTTTAAACATAGATGGCAGTTGGATAATGTATTTAACGTTATTCTCAGTAAACACTGGCCATTCATTCTTCACAGAGGAAAGCTCTATGGTAAAGAAGTTGGCTCTGAATTGAAATTGTGGGTGATAAAGATTAATGTACTTTAAAGAAAAGGTAATTGGCTTTGTGAGTATGAACAATTGCTTCATTGCAGTTTAAACAGTTTATTAGCATTACAGTTGGAATTAGTTTACCATGTTTCCATATAATCATCAAAATCAAATCCATAGCTACTGACTGCAACAGTATAAGACGTAATCACCCCCCCCCCCCAGTAGGATCTCTGAGGCTGTATAAGGAAGCAGCTGCCACACCATTCTCCCACAGTAGCTTTGAACATTTCGTCATTTTGGTTAGTAGCCTAGTATGTAAATGTGGTGGTGTTACTGGGTTGAAGATTTATAGTCTTTAGTCTATGATTCTTCACCTTCATTAGTTCATCTAAGATTACCCTTCGTTTTACCTATATATAAAATTTAGTATCTTTTTTCCTAACTCTCATTTCCCTCCACTTCATTTAGAGGAAAAAAGAAAAGTTATCTTGTAGTCAGTTCTGACACATGGCATAGTAGTTCATGTATTTTGGGGGGATTTCTATTTGAATATTAATTTTTTTAAATAAACAAGTGTGTTATAGATTTAATTTTCTTTCAGAAATGTCGATGTTAATTCTTGTTTATCTGGATCAGTACAGACCAAATGGATTTTCTGCAACAAAGGAAATGGGAAATGCTCTTTTTTTTTGTTTGTTTTTTATTTTATTAAATTTTATTAGTTTTAATGAACATTTACAGGGATTTTGGGCTTT
>NW_006399890.1:823823-839423 GCF_000299155.1 Elephantulus edwardii | reverse complement strand
TCCCCACCTGTGGGCGCGCCCTTAGGTGCTCTCCCGGGTAATCAGCAATGCCCCAGTAAATACAGATAAGATCCTACCGGCCTTTCTCCTGCCAGGTTAGTTCCTCAACAGCTCGCCTGATAGCTCCAGGTGATGTCTGGATCCAAGGTGGTGCCCTGAGGAAATGTTCTTAATGTATGCTTTCTTTAGTGTAGTCATAGCCTCATGTGGCTTTTGAACTCTGAAATATGACTGTTATAACTAGGAACTCAATTTTTTTTATTTTATTTACTTTGTATTTCTTTGACTTTAAGTTAAAAATAGCCGTATGTGACTAGTGGCCACATATGAGAAATCATGATCTATTCCATTGCTTCTGCTTGCTTTTTAATGCTCTCTGGTGTACATCGATTGTCCACATTTCACCATCCTCTTTCACTACTGATGATCTCCTGGGTTACCTCCAACCCTCAGCATCAGAATACTGCTGCAGTGACCATCCTCATACAAGTCCATTAAGCATTGTTGTTAAGTGCTGTCGAGTCAGAGGTGTATCACAGTGATCTTATGAACAAAAGACCTGAACACTTGTATAACTTTCATTTCTCCAGGTTCATAAGGTTTCCAGAGATAAACTATTCCTGAAGTGGATGCCACTCCTGATTCCAAGCTTGTTTTAATCAGGAAGCTCCACCAAACACTGTCCACCATGGGTAACCTTTATCGTATCTGACACATCAGTGTCACAGTGTTCAGCATCACAGCAACCATGAGTTACCTTTGTACAGCAAATGGACAGACAAGTACTCTACGACCTACAAGAATGTTTGACCAAAAACAATTAAAACCAGGCCTGAGAGCCGCGGATTAAAGCCACCCACCTTTGGCTTGGTAGCATCACTTTCTGTCCACTAGGCCAACTGAGCTTTCTTGTTGATGTTGTTGTTGTTGTTAAGTGCTGAACACTTGAGTGTGATTTCACCCAAGTAACTACTAGATAACTGGGTCCTCACAATGCTTACCTACAGTGAGTAAAGGTTCCTGTCTTTTCACTCTTTCTGAACACATTCCAGTCTAATTGTATCAATTCTAGTAGATGCAAAGAGTATATTACTTGTATTTTGGTTTCTTCTTCTGTGAATTCTTGCATCCTTTGTCTATTTTTCCTTCAGAGGTGCAGTTTTTACCTACTGGTTTTCAGGAATTTATAATGTATTCTTGATTTTAGTTCTGTGTTTTGGTTTATTTTTTTTCTGTATTGATGACATTTACTCATAGTTATAAAATTCAATCTTTATTGGATTGTACAGTCTTGTTTAAATTTTTTTTTATTGTGATTTTAATGGGAGTTGAATTTTCAATGAATTTTTAATGAATGGGTTTTCATTCATTTATGGTTGCACATTTTCCTCCCAGCCCTATATTAGTTTTAGATGTCACAGATAATTTTCTGTTTTAAAAGATAATTTCTCTTTATTGTAGTCATTTAACTTTGTTGCCCTTGGTTAAACAGAAAGCATTAATTTGATCCTATCAAATTAGTTACTGTTTTAATTTTATATATTTAAGTCTTTAGTCTTACTCTCCACAATGGGTGACTTGTTTATATTAACACACCAGTGACACAGCTTCCAATGTGACAGCAGCCACCATCTACCTTAATACAGTATTGACAGACAAGTACTAAACTCAGAAGAACAAACTATGAACAAGAAAGCATATATATATATATATATATATATATATATATATATATAAATATCCCCAAATTATAAAGTAAGCTTCACCAGGCGAGCTTTAATGGCTTAATGGCAAGAAGCTACACTGCAATCCCAGAGGCATGCAGTTCAAATCCACCAGGTGCTTTGCTGGAGAAGGAGGGGCAATCTCCTCCTGTACCAGTCAGATCTGAGTTGACAGTACACACACACAAAATAATAAAATAAAAATAAATTAAAAAAAAAAGAAATGTGTCTTTAAAAAAAAAAAGTAAGCATCACCAAGCAAGTCCTTCCCTTCTGCCCTTCCACCCAACACCACCCTCACCAATATAGAAAACTGCTCAATAAATCTGTGTACCTAATACCAGCAGAGATTGGGTGAACCTACTAACTTCTGACAAGTATAGCTCAGGCTCTGGTCATGCCCATCATGTGTCTAGGTACTCTCTGGCAAAGAAGATGGTGCTCTGCAGCACAGGCTGATGCCCATGGTGCCTGTGAGTACTACTGTTCCCAGGTGAATATGATGGCACTCTAGCCACTGGGATTTCTCCAAAGCCCTGGTAAGCAGTGATGTCAGTGTAAAGACTAAGGTGTGCCTGATTCAGGCCACAGTCTTTCCAGTCACCTACTATGGATCTGAGAGCTGAACAGAAAGGATGACAGAAAAGGGTTGATGCATTTGAATTATGGTGTTGGAGAAGATTGCTAAATATTCTGTGGACTGCCAAAAGAACAAACAGGTTTGGAGAAAGTGCAGCCAGAGTGCACCTTAGAGGCAAAGATGATAAAGCTTTGCCACCGATATTTTGGACATGTTGTTAGGAGAAAGACATCATGCTTGGAAAGGCGGAGGGTCAGTGAAGGAAAGGAGGACCCTCTGTGAGATGGATTGATGTAGTATCTGCAATGGTTGACTCAAACGGTCAAGGATGATAAAGATGGTGCACAGTAGGATAGAGCTCAGATCTATTATTCATGAAGTTGCTATGAGTCATATTCATCTCAGTGGCACCTAACAACAATATTGTGGTTCATCTGTGATAGAGTATATCAAAGATGTGGTATTAATCCACAGTATTCTAGTTGGTTTTGAGTTACTTTGATCCTCCATTGGGTTTTTGAGGGTGGAGATTGCCCATCTTTCTCCCATGGAACAGCTGGTAGATTCAACCTCTGGTTGCTTGGTGTTGTTATGTGCCATTGAGTCAACCCAATTCAACCTGTGAGGTTGTTGTATGTGCTATGGAGTCAACTACAACTCATAATGACCATAGAACAACAGCTATGAACCATGCCCTATTCTATGCCATCCTTGCGCTCTCTGAAACAATTGAGCTCACTGTTACAGTTACTCGGTCAATGCATCTCATTGAGTGTCTTCCTTTCTTACACTGACTTTCCGTCTTCCGTCTTTCCAAGCATTATGTCCTTCTCCAAATATTTGTCCCTCTTTACAACCCTCAAAGTATGTGAGACAGAGATAGCTATTCTTGCCTCTAAGAAGCACCTATGTTTCACTTTTACCAGGACAGACCTATTTCTCTTGGTAGTCCGTGGAATAGTCAGTACTGTTCTCCATCACCACAACTCCAACTCAATTTTTGTCATCCTTAATCACAATCCAATTTTCAAATGTATAGCAAGTAAAGAAAAGACTATGGCTTGGATCAGGTGCACCTTAGTCTTTAAACTGACAGCCTTGCTCTTTAGTACTCTGGAGAAGTCTTTGACAATAGATTTTCCCAATGCAATTCATCGTTTGATTTCTTGACTACTGCTGGTACCAACAGTATTGCACATCCAGGTAAGATGAAATCATTGACAACTTAAGTCTGTTCTCCATCTACTGTGATGTTGTCTATTGATCCAGTGGTAAGGATTGTTTTCTTTAGGTGAGGTGCAGTCTGATTGAAAGCTATATTCCTTGATCTTCTGCAACATTGTTTCAAGTCCTCACTTTCAGCAGGCAAGGTTGTGTCATCTGCATAACACAGGTTGTTGAGCTGCTCATTTTGTGACCCACTATGCATGTCCTCTGAAAGGGTCAATCCTTGGAAAAAGATACCATGTAGGAAAAGGTGGAGAGTGAGGAAAAAGAGAGGAAGATCTTCAGCAAGATGAACTGATACAGTTACTGTAACAATTGGTTGAGCATGTGAGAGATAATGAGTATGGCACAGGATAGGGCAAGGTTTAGATCTTTATATATATAGAGTAGTTATAGCTGACTTGATGGCAGCTAACAACATACCATAAGGAGTCCTTGCAATGTTAACTATGAATCTCATTTTCTTTTCTCTGTACAATGGACTAATTTTCCTGAGATCATCGTTCAAACAATGTCTTCATAGATTTTTTTTTTTTTTTTTTGCTAGTAGTCCTCAGAACAGAACAAGAAAACACTGCATGGTTCAAAATCAAGAAGGGAGTACATCAGGGATGCATCCTGTCTGCATACCTTTTCAATCATATATGCAGAACAGATCATTCAGGAGGCTAGGCATTATGAGGAGGACTGTGGCATCAGGATTGGAGGAAGACTCATCAACTTACACTATGCACATGACATAACCTTGCTTGCTGAAACAGAAGGACCTGAAGCACTTGCTGCAAATGGTCAAGGACTGTAGCCTTCAATATGGATTAAAGCTCAACATCAAGAAGACAAAAAAATCTCACTACTGGGCCAATTGACAGCACCATGATGGATAGAGAAGAGATTGAGGTTGTTAAAAGTTACAGCTTGCTCAGCTCCACAAAATATACTTTTGGCACCAGCAGCCAGAAAATCAAAAGAGAGATTGCAGTAGGTAAATCTGCTGTCAGGGACCTTTCTAGAGTACTGAAAACCCACGATGTCCGTCTAGAGGCTAAGATGCACCTGATCTAGGTCATGGTCTTCGCAATTACTTGCTTTATATCAGAAAGCTAGATAATAACTAAGGATGACAGAAGAATTGATGCCTTTGAATTATGGTGCTGGAAAAGAGTCTTGAACACACCATGGGCTACCAAGAAAACAAATGGGCTTGTCTTGGAGAGGGTGAAACCAAGTTTCTCCTTGGAGACTAGGATTTTGAAGCTCTGTCTCACATACTTTGGGCATGTGGCGGGGAGGGACCAATCCTTGTTGTTGTTGTTTTTGTTGTTGTTATGTGTCATCGAGTCGCTTGCGACTCATAGCAACCCTATGTACAAAAGTCCTAAACGCCGTTCTATACTGTGCCGACCTCACCATCTCAGACACACTCATTTCCACCACTCCACTCACAGAATCGATCCATCTCATCGAGGATCTTCCTCTCTTGCGCTGTCCCACCACTCTCCCAAACATGATGTCCCTCTTCAAGGACCAGTCCCTCCTTGCAACATGCCCAAAGTATGTCGGATGAAGCTTCATAATCCTTGACTCCAAGGAGCATTCTGGCTTCACCCTCTCCAGGACAAACCTGTTTGTTCTCCTAGCAGTTCATGGTATATTCAACACTCTTCTCCAGCACCACAGCTCAAAGGCATCAATTCTCTATCATCCCTATTCACTGTCCAACTCTCTGATGCATAGCACGTAATTGCAAAGACCATAGCCTGGATCAGGCACACCTTAGTCTCCAACCTGATGTCGTTGCTCTTCAGTACTCTTGAGAGGTCCTTCACAGCTGACTTTCCCAATGCAATTCATCTCGTGATTTCCTGACTGCTGTTACCAAGAGCGTTGACTGTGGAGCCAAGTAAACTAAAACTGTTAACTATCTCAATCTCTTCTCCATCCATACTGATGCTACCAATTGGCCCAGTGGTGAGAATCTTTGTTTTCTTGATATTGAGCTTCAATCTGTATTGAAGACTGCAGTCCTTGACTTTCTTCAGCAAGCGCTTCAGGTCCTCAGTTTCAGCAGCAGGGTTGTGTCATCCACATAACATAAGGTGTTGATGATTCTTCCACCAATCCTGATGCCACATTCCTCCTTGTACAGTCCTGCATCTCGGATGATCTGTTCTGCATACAGATTGAAAAGGTATGGAGACAAAATACATCCCTAACAGACCCCTTTCTTGATTTTGAACCATCCAGTGTCTCCCTGCTCTGTTCTGACGGCTGCCTCTTGGTCCAAGTATAGGTTTCACATTAGTACAATCAAATGTTCTGGGATTCCCATTCTTCTCAGAGTCAGCCATAGTTTTTTGTGATCCACACAGTCAAAAGCCTTTGCATAGTCAATGATGCACAGATAGACATTCTTCTGGTATTCTCTGCTTTCTGCCAAGATCCATCTAACATTAGCTGTAATATGCCTAGTACCACGACCTCTTCTAAATCCAGCCTGCACATCTGGCAGTTCTCCATTGACATATTGTTCCAAACGTTTTTGGATAATTTTTTAGCAGAATCTTGCTTGCATGTGATATCAATGATATTGTTTGATAATTTCCATACTCTGTTGGGTCACCTTTCATTGGAATGGGAACAAATACTGATCTCTTCCAGTCAGTTGGCCAGCTGGCTGTCCTCCAGATTTCCTGGCACAACTTAGTGAGCATATCCAGGGCAGCATCTGTTTGTTGAAATCAATCAATCGGTATGCCATCAACTCCTGGAGCCTTGTTTTTTGCCAGTTCCTTCAGAACAACTTGAACTTCCTCCTTCATCACCATAGGCTCTTGCTCATATGTTATTTCATGAAATTCCTCTGTGTCAGCCAATTCCTTCTGATACAGTGACTTTGTCTACTCCTTCCATCTTCTTTTGATACTTCCTGGATCATTTAACATTCTACCCAAAGTATCCTTAAGTATTACCACCCGTGGCTTGAATTTGTTTTTCAGCTCCTTCAGCTTAAGAAACATTGAGCGCGCCTGGCCCTTTTGATTTTCTAACTCCAGCTCTCTGTACATTTCATTATAGTATCTTGCTTTGTTGTCCGGGGCTGCCTTTAAAATTTTCTGTTTAGCTCTTTGATTTCTTGGTTTCTTCCTTTAGCTTTGGCTTCTCGGTGCTCTAATGCAATACTCAGAGTCTCATCTGACATCCATCTTGGTCTTTTCTTCTTCTTCAGCCTTTGTAATGATCTTTTGCTTTCTTCATGGACGATTTTCTTGATATCCTCCCAGCGCTCATTTGGTCCACACTCATTGGTGCTCAAGGCCTCAAATCTTTTCCTGAGATGGTTTTGAAATTTGAGTGGTACAGACTTAAGGTCATGTCTTGGTTCCCATGGACTTGATTTAATTTTCCTCAGCTTCATCTTGAACTTGCATATGAATAGTTGACGGTCTGTCCCACAATCAGCACCCGATCTGGTTTTCACTGCTGATATTGAGCTTCTCCAGTGAGTCTTTCCACAAATGTAATCTATTTGATTCCTATGCATACCATCAGGTGAGATCCATGTGTATAGCCTGTGTTTATGTTTCTTATAAAAGGTATTTGCGATGAAGAAATCATTGAATGTGCAGATGTCTATACTTCTATCTCCAGCCTCATTTCTCTCACCGAGCCTGTGTTTTCCAGCTGCTGATCCTTCTTCCCTGTTCCCAACTTTGCGTTCCAGTCGCCCATTACTATTAATGCATCTTGATTGCATATTTGATCTATTTCTGACTGCAAAAGTTGGTAGAAATCTTCTATTTCCTCCTCTTTGGCTCTTGTTGGTGCATATATTTGAATGATAGTGGTATTCACTGGACTTCCTTGTATGTGTGTGGATATTATCTTATCGCTCACCACATTGTATTTCAGGATAGATCTAGAAATGACTTTTTTAATTATGAAACCAACCCCATTTTGTTTTCTCACCTTTTCATTCCCGGCATAGTAAATCATATGATCATCTGATTCAAAGTGTCCCATGCCAAGCCATCTCATTTCGCCAATACCTAGTATGTCAATATTTATGCACTCTCATTATTCTCAGGAGGGTGGAAGGACAGTGCAGGAGAGGAAGACCCCGGATGAGATGGTTTGATATAGTAACTAGGAAAATGGGGGTAGGTGTGTTGGAATCAGTGAGAATGGCTCAGGATAGGGGAGGATTCAGAGCTGTTATACATAGGGTTGCTGTGGGTTGCAAGTGACTTGACGACACATAACAACAACTGAAAATATTTGTTATATACTTCATATAAACATTAATTGCTTACCTTGGTTCTTTTAACTGCTAATTTTTTTCCTTGTTCAAATACCATATTTCTGTTATTATGAGTAATTTAGTGGAGGTAGGATTGTTACCTGTTTAAATTATTAAGTGCCTAAAAGAAGTCATTGTTATATTCTGAAATTTTCCCCCCCACTGAGTCAGAGTAGTATTTCAGAGGCAAAATTGAGATATAATTGAGTAGAAATTCTTTGGAAGCACTAGGATGGTTTCAAATAATTTATTTACCTGTTGTATTATTAATTCTGTACCATTGAATGTATTAGTTAAGTTATATAATTATCAAGGTTTTTTTACCTTTGTGGGGGCTGGTGTTAGGCTAAACAGATACTCACTGGCATATTGTTGTTGTTAGGTGCCATTGAGTTGAGCATGACTCATACCGATCCTATAAACAATAGGTCTGAACCCTGTGCCATCCTCACAATCTGTGACACACTCAAGCCCTTTGCTGCACTCACTATTATAAGTATACCTGGTCAAGAGTATTCCTGTCTTTGGCTGAATATCCACCTTTCCAAGCATGATGTCCTTCTCCAAGAAATAGCATCTCTTAGCAACATGCTCAAAATAAGCGAGACAAAGTTTTGTAATTTTTGCCTCCAGGGAGCATTCTAACTGCTCCTCTCCAATACATAACTGTTTGTTCTTTTGGAAGTTTGTGGGCTATTCAGTACTTTTCTCCAACACCACATTTAAGGCATCAGTTTTTTCTTCTGTCATCCTTATTCATTGTGCAGCTCTCAGAAGCATAGCAAGCAACTGAAAAGACCATGATCTGAATCAAGCATACCTTAGTCCTCAAACTAACATCATTGCTCCTCAGTTGTTTGAGAGGTCCTTGACTACAGACTTTCCTGATAGATGTCTCTTGATTTCCTGACTGGCATATTAGCCACATATATAACCCATTGCTCTCAAGCCATTTCCAACTCATAGCAATTTTATAGGATAAAATAAGGCTGCCCTAATGAGTTTCCATGTTCCAATTATTAAAGAATATTTACCATTATTTTTCCTCATTTTGATTGATTTCCAATCTGGGGCTGTACCTCTAATACTATCACTGTTTGTGCTCCTTTACCATTTGTAGGGTTTTCAGAGGCCTGCTGTTTAAGAAGTAGATAGCCAGTCCTGCTTCTAGTCTATCTTAATCTGAGAACTCTATTATAACCTGTCTATCACCGGTGAACCTTGTAGCATTTGACACACCAGTAGTATAGCTTTTAGCCTCACGGTAACCCATAAGTTACCTTAGTACAGCAAACTTTCAAGTGCTGTAATGATTAGAACAATGAATTCCCCCAATAAAACAGACTGGCAAATTTGTGTTGTCCTTGTAATAGTGAATCAGGCACATGATATAACCGTGGTTGCTAATGGTGAGGAAGACTTGAAGCATTTGCTGTAAAAGATCAAAGAATACAGCTTTCAATGTGGATTCCATCTCAATGTCAAGAAAACAAAAATTCTTACCGCTGGGTCAATCAATAGGCAGCACACTGTAGATGAAGAAAAGCTTGACATTGTTAACAGTTTCATCTTACTTAGATCCATGATCAACATTCTCAGTACTAGCAGTCAGGAGATTAGGAATATTGCAGTCAGGGACTTCTCCAAATTACTGAGGAACAGTGATGTCAGTTTGAGGACTAAGGTTTGCCTGATCTAGGCCATAGTCTTTTTCAGTCACTTGCAGTGCCTGTAAGACTTTGAGCAAGGATGACAGAAGAAGAATTGTGGTATTGGAGAAGTTTACTGAATATCCCATGCACTACCAAAAGAAGAAAAAAATATATCTTGGAGAAAGTACATTCAGAGTGCTCCTTGGAGGCAAAGATGACAAAGCTTTCTCTGACATACTTTGGGCATGTTGCTAGGAGAGGCTATTCCTTGGAGAGGGACATCTGCTTGGGAAGATGGAGGGTCAGAGAAAGAGACACAGACCCTCAACCAGACAGATTGACACAGTGACTGCTGCAGTAGGCTCTAGTGTGCTAGAATGTGAGGCTGGCACAGGATATGACAGCATTCAGATGTGTTTTTCATAAAATCACTGCCATGGGTCATAGTCAACTTGATGGCACCTAACAGCAACAACAATAGGTTCCCAAGGATGTAACTCTTCACAAAATCAGACTTATATCTTTCTCCTATAAAGTGGCTGGTTGGTTAGAATTGTCAGTCTTTCTGTTAGCAGCCAAACACTTGAACACTGGCCACCAGAGATCCTTGCAACGAAGTCTGTCAATTAAGATCCAACAAGGCAAAGGACCTTTCCTCTTTCTCACGGCTCATCCTTCCCCCACACCAAAATTTGGTTTTGATTCTACTTTAGAGGTTTGCCAATAGTTTAAGAATAGGTTAGGTTTATATTTGTACCCTAAAGAGCCTGTTAAAGTTTGAGTCTTGTTTTAGAGAAAATAGGATAAATCCCAAATGTCAAGATGAATCATTCAGCAACATATTTATTGAACATGTATAGAGACATCACATAAGATCCTCTGTGTACATTCAGTCCTGAAATTTTATTTCTTACCGTTAAGTTTACATAACTTTGCTCTTTTAGCTCCACTCTGTATGTGGATAGATTTGTAGCACATACTTATACTCTTGTTGAAATGTCAATTCTCAAGCTTCTGCACTTTTCCATATCTACTCATCTGTCTGTATATGTATCCACCTGTAAATTAATGTTTGTCATTAACAGGTAATGTTATTATGTACGATCGAGTTGACTGTGACTCAATATGACACTTTGAAAAGTGGCTCTGAATCTTGCCCTATCCTGAGCCAGTCTATCTCCAACACACTTGACTCCATTGCTAGAGTCACTATGTCAGTCCATCTCGTCAAAGGTTTTCTTCATTTGTGCTGGCCTTCCACCCTCCCAAGCATGTTGTTCTCCAAGGACTGGCCTCTCCTGATAACATAGCCAAAGTATGTGAGATGGAGTTTTGCCATTCCTGTATCCATGGAGCACCCTGATTTCACCTTCTCTTGGACAGATCTGTTTGTTTTCCTGGAAATCCATGGATGTTCAGTACTCTTCTCCAGCACCACAACTCAAAGACATCGATGATTCATCTGTCATTCTTAGTCATTGTCCAGCTTTCAGATACATAACAAGTAATTGAGAAAACCATGGCTTGGATCAGGCACAACTTGGTCTTTAGGTTGATAGTGTTGCTCTCCAACAATTTGGAGAAGTCTTTTGATAGCATATTTTCCAATGCAGCTTGTCTTGATTTCCTCATTGCTGGTGCCAAAGGTGTTGATTATGGATCCAAGTAACATAAAGTCATTAACAATTCCAGTCCTCTTTCCATCTATCTTGAAGCTGCCTATTGATCTGGTGGTGAGGATTCTTGTTTTCTTGATGTTGAGAGTAATCCAGATTGAAGGCTCTAGTCCTTGATACTTTGCAGCAAGCTCTCAAGTCCTCCTCACTGTCAGCAAGGTTGTGTCTTCTGCATAATGCAGATTGTTCATGAATCTTTCTCCGATCCTGCCACACTCTTCTTTGTAAAATCCAGCTTCTCAAATTTATTAGCATATAGATTGAACAGGTATGGAGAAAGGATACATCCCTGACACACTCCTTTCTTGACTTTGAGCTATGCTATGTTCCCTCTTGGTCTAGGTACAGATTTTACATGGGCACAGTCAGGTGTCCTGGGATTCCCATTCTTCTCAGTGTTAGCCATAATTTATTGTGATCCACACTGTCAAAGGTAGGATTGTATTTTTAGTGGTCCATCTTTGTCTAGAATTTGTATGCACCTCTGTTTCTTCCCTTTTTGAGTGTTGTTATGCTAATCACACTTTTACTATGCAGCCTTTCTTTTACACTTAACAAGAACTTAGTGAAATTAGTGAAGAAAATGTCAATGAGCATTTAGTCAGCTTTTCCGCTATTCTTAGACAGATATGGGAAGACAGGTATGTGAAGAAATGGCATCCATCTGCTACGCCACTGCTGGCATGCTAGCTACTCTCCTTTCTCAATCCAGAAAAAGTGCCAGGCTCCCTATCATGAATGTGGAACTCTCCACACTTTCACATTTTTCTATTTAGAAATGATTGGTAAACATCATTATCTAATAATAAGATTTCTGGTTTGGTTTTGGTTTTTATAGATAAAAAAAGCAGGCTCAAGGAAGTTAGATTAGTTATTCAGAATTCTATAACTAATATATGACTACTCTGGATTTTAGAGTGGAGGGAGAAGAAATAGTTTTCCCCCCCTAAATTAATTTCTAACTGGCAAGTTTATATAAATGAGAAAAAGCATTTTGTATTCTGTTTCAAAAAAATGAAAGCATGAATTAGTAACTTATTATTCAGCCCAAGGCATGTGAACCATAAAGTTTCAGATCTTACTCTTTTTTACTGCTTGATAATCCAGGGTTATATAGAAATAAACTATTATAACTAAAATGTTCTTAGATAATCCTAAAGGGGCTAGCCAGATAATTACAGTACTGGTTATGTGTAGGTTATGTGTACAATAGAAGAACATTCCTTTTACAGTTGTATTATCTCAGTTACTCTCAATTAAAATTCTTTTAAAATTGTATCATCTCAAAAGTTTGAATCAGTTTTTTTCCTGAAAAAATTGAAAAATTGAATCACTTCTTTTCTTGAATATCCCATGGACTACCAAAAGAAGAAATGAATCTGTCTTAGAAGAAGTGCAGCCAGATTGTTCCTTAGAAGGTGAGACTTCGGGGAGCTCTGGTGGCCTAGTGGCAAGAAGCTGCACTGCAATCCCAGAGGAACACTGTTCGAATCCACCAGATGCTCTGCCGGAGAAGGAGGCGCAATATCCTCCTGTACCAGTCAGATCTGATTTGACGGTACATGCACACAAAATAATAATAAAGAAAAAAAAAAAAAAAGAAGGTGAGACTTCTTACCAGGAAGGGTAAGACTTTGTTTTCCATGCTTTGGCCATGTTAGAACAAAGGCCAGTCCCTCAAGAAGGATATCATGCTCGGAAAACTAGATGGTCAAAGAGGAAGACCCTCAATTGAGAGGGAGTGACACAGTGACTACAGCAATGGGCTTAAGGAAAGCAGAGAACGACGAAACAAGTTTTGTTCTGTTGCATAGAGTCACAAAGTATGAGCTGACTCATCAGCACCTAACAACAGCATTCAAAGATGGTCTGAGGAAAATGAGAAGTCCTTGTAGGTGCCCAAGTCATGTCGGAATGTACATTCCTTGCCAAACAAGAAAGAATGCGAGTGACCAACAGACAAGGATTTTTAGTTAGAACCAGGCGTTACTTATTTTTAAAAATGAAATTAAATAAATCAATGATACTTTATCATGTAAAACAACTTACCAAATATGAAACGAGTTCCTATATTAGGAATTTAAAATATATTGGTTTTTTGGTTGCTGGCTCTGTGTGTGTGTATTCTTACTGTTTGGCTTGTGAGCTTAGTGCTTTTTTGTTTGACTCTGTTTATTTATAATGTCTCTCTTTCCATAATGCAGACGGTATCCAACTGTTGAAAAACGAGCCAGAGTCTTCAATGGAGCAAGTTATGTACCTATTCCTGAAGATGGCCCCTTACTTAAAGCACTGCTCTTTGAACTTCGGTTATTGGATGATAATAAGGACTTTGTGCAGAGTCGTGACAGCTGTTCACGCATCAATAAAACGTCTGTTTACGGACTCCCGGTAGAAGGGGAAGAACTTTGGCCAATTGTTGCTTTTCTGAAGAATGGCATGATATATGCTTCTGTTCCACTAGTTGAACAAACTTTATCTCCTCGGCCACCATTAATTAGCATTAGTGGAATTTCACAAGGCTTTGAACTTCTTTTTGGCGTACAAGATTTTCTTTATTCAGGTCAAAAAAATGAGGCAGAAATAAATACAAAATTGAGTCAGTTGCCTGATTTGCTGCTACAGACTTGTCCATTTGGTACTTTGTTGGATGCCAGCTTACAGAATTCATTGGACAATATGAATTTCGCTTCTGTGACTCAGCTGCCAAAGCAGCCAGCTTGGAAAACTGGAACATACAAAGGAAAACCACAGGTTTCTATTTCCATCACTGAAAAAGTTAAATCTATGCAATATGATAAACGGGATGTCGCTGATACGTGGCAAGTCACAGGAACTGTAACTTGCAAGGTGAGATTTTTCTCTTGCTAATTCTCATACCATTTACCATATATTGAGAAGAATTTACTATTAATTTGTTATTTATTTATTATTATAAAAATTTGCAAACTGTATTTTACAATGTTAAATGACATTTTTTTTCTTTTTATCAGAGCAGTAGTCATTAGACGCTATGACAATGTGACATGTTATATTATCTTTTTGCATTTCTTACCACCAGTTGACTCCGAGTTCCTGGGGGTGCAGTTAACAAACTCAACTAGAAGTGTGTGTGTCGGTTTTAAATACACTGCTGTCATAATAAAAAATACATACCAGTTGTATTGTTAGGAAAAATACGGTTAACAACTTCCAAAGTGAAGTGTTTTAGAGTCTGCCATTTCTAACTCATAAGTAATTGAACCTTTTTTTCCCCTTACAACTTCTGTGGAATAAAATTGGAGAATTAACCATTTCTGGTTTTATATCTGTGGCAATAAAAAATGCAACTACAAGAGGAAACAAACCCACTATTGTCCCATCTGTCAAGCAACACTATGTGATTCAGAATCGAACCATCTGCTCCACAGAGTTCAGTGGTCATAATCTTAAAGAAGTAGATTTTTAGGCCTTTTCCACTGTGCAGTTAAATTCAAACCAGTAACGTTCTAGTTAGCAGCCAAGAGTAACTATTTGTTTCTGGGGACCTTCTAGGGAGCTCTGTCAGCATAGTTTATACAGAATTGTATTGCTACTCCAAAGGCGACAGTTTGAGTAGAGGAAAATGGACAGTCTTCTTTTATACCATTTACAGCCTCCGAAACCCAATGGGAGATCAGGAATGAGTCAGTTCCTACTCCTTGGCAATGAGGGAGAGAAAGGAACCTATGATATGTGTTGTTGTTGTATACCATTGAGTCAGAACCGACCCATAGCTGACCCTCCAGAGAGTTTTCAGAATCTCTAAGTCACATAATACTGCCTGTCTTTCTCCTTAGGAGCATCTAAATTTGAACTACGTGCCTCTGAGTTGGCAGCACAATATTTTTCCCTTTTTTTTTTTTATTAATATTAATGAAAATTTACAGAGACTTTGGATTTCCATTTATTCACTGTTAAATTTTTCTCCCTGCCCCTCTCCCCTTTCCCCCTACACTCTTCTCTTTGAAAAGTAAAAGAAAAATTCTTTCATTGTTTTACGATCCCTACCCCCAGGTTCACTCCACTAGGCAGCCTTCATTCTGGACTCCTGTCATGACAATAATACCTAATCACATATCCCTTTTAAACATTTTTCCTCCCTCATCTATTTCAGTGCAGTATACGGCAGCACAATTCTTTACCACTAAGCTGTCAGAACCCTTTTGTGATATGTAGTATGGTATTTGTGTTATTGTGTTTTAATGTTGGTAGGCTGTCCCAAGTTTATTGCTTACAGGACTTTAGAGCAGTTCCTTTTCTTAGTCTAGATACAGGTTATCAAGATGAGAAACTTTCTTCTTTTAAAAATAAATCTTTTAATTGTGGACAATGACTAGGGAGGATAGAAGGAGAATTGACGCCTTTGAGCTGTGGTGCTGGAGAAGAGTATTGAATGTACCATGGACTGCCAAGAAAACAAACA
>NW_006399890.1:811309-823688 GCF_000299155.1 Elephantulus edwardii | reverse complement strand
TGATTCAGTGACTGGGGTAATCGGAAAGGGTGTGTCAGAGGCAATGTGATTGGCACAGGATAGAGCAGGGTTTAGGGCTGTTGTACATAGGGTCGTTATGAGTCGCAAACGACTCGATGGCACATAACAACAACAATTGTGATTTTAATGAAAGTTTACAGAAAAGTTGGATTTTCATTCAATCATTGTTGCACATTTTCCTCCCTCCCCCAGTTCACTTTTTTTTTTGTTTTTGTAATATTCATTCATTTTTGCACAATTTCTCCCCTCCCCTAGTCCTCTTTGCAATGTACCTTTTATTCTGGATCATTATCTGACATATAATGCCTAATCATATATTCTTTTTAAAATGTTCTCACCCTCATCTGTTCTAATATACTGTTCATTATTTATCAAATCTCTTCCTATTTTTCTTCAAACCCCCCATGTCTGTCCTGCTTTATACCAGTAGTGTTATGCAGTATTTGTCCTTTTATAACTGACACATTTCATTCAGCATATGAGCACCATGGTGACCCATGCTGTGTAATGTTTTACAAATTATGGTTTTATGGGAAATGACAGCCTTTTTAACAAATGGTGTTGGCCAAATTGGAAAACAAGTTCATGGTTTATCAGTGCTGCATAGTATTCCATTGTGTAAATATACCGTCATTTTTCCATCCATTCATTTGTTGATGGACACATAGATTGTTTCCATCTCTTTGCTTTTGTGAATAACACAGCAATAAACATGGATGTGCACACATCTGTTTGGATGGCAGTCTGGTTTCTTTAGAGTATATTCCCAGCAGTGCAGTTGCTGGGTCAGATGGTATTTCTGTTTCCAACTTTTTGAGAAAACACCAAACCACCTTCCACAGTGATTGAACCAGAAACTTTCTTCTTTCAAATGCTTCTTGAATAGCAATATTGAAGATGACAGCTGACAACAAATGCTAGTAGGGGTATGGAGATATTGGAACTCTCATGCACTGCTAAAGGGAACATAAAATGGTCACGCAACCATTATGGGAAGCAGTTTGCTACTTTTTTATAAAATTGCAAATAGAAACACTATTTGAACGAACAATAGCACCACAAGGTCAGTATCTCCAGGAAACAAGAGCTGCTACACAAACTAACATGCACATGTCTATGTTTATTGCATCATTATTTACAATAGCCAAGAACTGAAGAGCAACAATGTTAGTCTAGAGACTAAGGTGCACCTGATCCAGGTTATAGTCTTTGCAATTACTTACTATGCATCAGGAAGCTGGACAATGACTAGGGATGATAGAAGGAGAATTGATGCCTTTGCGTTGTGGTGCTAAAGAAGAGTACTGAATATACTGTAGACTGCTAGGAGAACAAATAGGGTGACCAGAGAGAGGGTGAGACCAGGCGGCTCCTTGGAGACAAAGATTCTGAAGCTTCATCTAACATACTTTGGACATGTTGCAAGGGGGGACTAGTCCTTGGAGAGGGATCTCATGTTTGGGAGGACAGAGCAACAGCACAAGAGAGGAAGACCCTCAATGAGATGGATTGATTCAGTGACTGGGGTAATGGGGATAGGTATGTAAGAGACAATAAGATTGGTACAGGATAGAGCAGGGTTTAGGGCTGTTGTACATAGGGTCGCTATGAGTCGAAAGTGATGGCACATAACAATAAGAACTAGAAATTACCAGGTACCCACGAACAGGCAAGTGGCAAAAGAAACTATGATACATTCACACAATGGAGTACTACACTGCACTAAAAATAAGAATTTGTATAATACTGCACCACATGGATGGAGATAGAAAATGCTGAATGACATAAATGCATCACAAAAAGACAACTATGGTATTGTACAACTAATATAAAAAGCTAAAGAAAGTTTACAGACAGAATCAACCTTGGAGATTTGGAAATGAGAAGGAATGGGAAAAGGAGTCGAAATTAACAGATCAAACAGATAAGTTGGGTAAAGGGGAAAACAGATAATGTAATTATAATTAAACCTTGTAATTAATTTCATCATTTAATTGTAATTAATGTTATAAAACAAAATTCCTTTAGATGAAAAACCATTATGATTTTAAGCTCATTTTAAAAATAACTTTAAAATGAATGTTAAAATACAAATAAAAAATAAATGTACCTTAGTGTCAATAGTAGTAGAGGGGCTTCAAGCATTTTGTTCATAGGGTTGCTATGAGTCGTGCTTGACTCGAAGGCAATCAACAGCAACAGCTTTAACCCATATACTAAATTATTAAGGTTATAAGTAAGCAGTGTTACTATTGTTTTTGTTGTTATATGCTGTAGAGTTGGAACCAGCTTATGGTTGACTCTCCAGTGGGTTTTCAGAGTCTCTAAAATGATGGGAAGAGATTGGCCATCATTTTCCCTAAGAGCAGTTGGTAAGTTTGAACTGCTTACCTTTGGTTTGGCAATGCAACTCTTTACCACTCAGTCACCAGAGCTTTCTAGTAAGACTGGTAACTAAATTATTTTAAACAGTTCAAGAGCTTATAAAAACTTTTGTTGAGAAGCATATTAAAAAAAGAAATTATGCTCTTCATTTTATCCTAACCCCCACAGAAAACATGAAGAGCGGAAAGCCAGTATATTAAATTTCTAATCTACACCCATTAATTCTCTGACATGGAGTTTCTGTGCATCATAATCAACTTAGGTTGGGGTTTTTGTGTTGGAGTGGTTTTTTTTTCTCTCTTTGTTTTGGCATTAATAGCTAGATTGATTAGAGGAAAATAAACCTAGATCATTTCAGAGGCAGTGACAAATTTTAAGTTTCTAGAAGAAGATCCCTGATGAGTTGAATTGACACAGCAACTGGGGTAATGGGTGTCGGAGGTAATGAGATTGGCTCAGGATAGGGCAGGGCTCAGAGATTGTGTGCAGGGGCACTATGAGTTGTAGTCGACCTGATGGCAGATAACAACAGCAGCAGCAGAAAAATATGATTGTAACAGGAAAGGAGAAAATTCAGTGGTTTTAATGCAGCCTCTTAAGAGTTTGGGAAATAAACAGAGATAGGTCTAGGAATAAATACTCTCCTGGTCTCTGGCTTGAGTATTTGAGAAGGTAATCGAACCATTAACCAAAACAGAAAGTAAGGAGAACAATTAGGAAGTACCCCACAGAGAAATATTTGTTGAGGAAAATGATTCATTGATAAATTTAGAAAAGTACCACAGGGGAGTTGTATACTTCTAAATCTTGATAATACCCATTTCTGCTTATATTACAGTGCGATTTGGAGGGAATTATGCCAAACGTTACCGTCAGCTTGAGTCTCCCCACCAATGGATCGCCACTTCAGGATATTCTAGTTCATCCTTGTGTGACTTCCCTTGACTCTGCCATTCTGACATCTAGTAGTATAAACACAATGGATGATTCTGCTTTTAGTGGACCTTACAAATTTCCATTCACTCCCCCTTTAGAATCATTCAACTTGTGCTACTATACTTCTCAGGTAAATAACCTCAGAAAAAGTGAGACTTTGCTAAGCTTTATATTTCTGAATACTGTTGATAAATAAATGATTTATACTTTTATGCTAAATGATAATTTCTCAAGATTATTTACCAGACAAGACTAAGTGAATTCAGATGAAAATTCAATTCTTTCTACTTTCTGGTGTTTGTAATAGCAATAAATGTTTTACAGAGTCATTGAATTCTTTTTCTGTGTGTTCCCTGATAAGGAATCCACACTCAAAGTATAGATCCTATTGTGGCTTAGTCATGATTTGAATTGTGAGCATAAAATCCTACTAATCTCAAGTAGCTGTAGTTGCATATATAAAATTAATAGCTAGTTTTCAGTTATTGAATAAATGCCGTGTTAATTAGCATGTGGGTTTCAACCAAACTTTTTCAACCTCCAGACTCTCTTAAGTACCATTTGTCTCTAGTCCTAGCTGTGAATCAGCACCCAAGCTAAGTAAAGTAAAAGAAATTTTGAAAATGAAATAAACAATCAAATTATCAGTCAAAGATAAGAAAAAAGTAGAGCCAGGCTGTATTGGGAATAGAAGCAACAAATAAAAATTAAAATCACTCTAAACTTAAGGTTCAATGTCTGTCTGATCTATGCTTCTCAATCTCCTTTTTTGACTGGCTTTCTTTGCTTACACATAACTTTCCAGCCCTGTGGCCTGTGCTGTATAAATAGAGTCTCTCTGGGTCTTGCTTAAATGTTCCAGAAAGAATCACATTAGCTCATATCGGCCTATAGATTATTTCCTCTTTAATAAGGTGGAGATAATCAAGTAAGCTGCTCCTCAGCTAAGGTATTAAATGGTGTCGTGGTGTTGTTGGTGGTGTTGATTGCTGTCAAGTCGAACACAATTCATAGCAACTTTATGAACAAAAGACCTAATGCCTTTCCATGATTATTGTCATTTCTCCAAGTTCATAGAGTTTCCAGGCATGTGGTTTAGGAAGTGGATGCCACTCCTGCTTCCAAACCCATCTTACAACTGGGAGCTCCACCAAACACTGTCCACACTGGGAAACCATTATGGTATTTGATACCCCAGTGGTACAAGGTTCAGCATCACGGTAAACCCAGGTTACTTCATACTGCACTTTGACAAAGAAAGATGTGCAAAGTGGAAGAGTGTTCCTCCAGATATAAAAGCACTAGTATCATTTAGCAGTGGTTAAGTGTCATCAAGTTGAATACGACTCAGAGTAAGCTTTGCACAAAAGACCTGAACTCTGTTCTGTAACTAACATCATTTCTGTATAAGAACATGGTTGGGATGGTGGAGGGCAGGCAAAGGAGGGAAAGGCCCTGTAGGAGGTGGATTGATTCGGTGACTGGGGTAATTGGGATGGGTGTGTCAGAGACAGTGATATTGGCACAGGACAGAGCAGAGTTTAGGGCTATTGTACATAGGGTCGGCGACTCGACAGCACATAACAACAACAACATGGAGTTTAGAGAGAGGGCTACAGTATACAAATGAGGCAGCAGGAACCCTGTCAGGGAAGCAGTGATCATAATGTGGTGATGGTGTTAGGCACCACAGCTTGATAAGGACTCATAGTGACTCCATGAACAACAGACTGGAACCTTGCCCTACCTCCACCACCCTTACAATCTCCCATATGCTCAAGCACATTGTTGTGGTCACTATGCCGTCCAGCTCTTTGCTGGTCTTCCTCTCTTTCATTGACCTACTTTCTCCAGCATAATGTCTTTTTCCAGAGTAAGTTTCACCATCTTTGTTGTATCCTGGTTGCACTTTCTACGTAGAACAGATTTGTGTGTTCTTTTGACAGTCTGTGGTATATTCAGTACTCTTCACCCACACCATAATCCAAAGGCATTGATCACAGTAGTGCATAGTCCATGTTGCAGGTCAGAGAGAACTTGAACAAGCAAGAGTGGGAAAAAGAATGTATTGCTTACATTTATATGACACCTTTCTCATTACTAAGAACAAGGGAAAATTCCTTGCAGACATAGAATAAACATAGATCACTGTAGGGCTTTTTTTTTTCTTGATCACCATTGATAGATATTTTAGATCCATTAACCTGAGAATCATGTAAAAATTTATTTATGTTTGTTTCCAGGTCCCTGTCCCACCTATTTTGGGATTTTATCAAATTCAGGAAGAAGTCCAGTTAAAAATAACTGTTAATTTAAAACTTCATGAAAGTGTGAAAAATAATTTTGACTTCTGTGAAGCTCGTATACCTTTTTACAATAGGTAGGAGGAATAAAATAACATACCATGATTTCTGCCTTCATTAGTCCATTCACACTGCCCCACAATGAACAGTTCATCTTTTTTTTTTTTAATTGTTATTATTTTTGCGTGTGTACCGTCAAATCAGATCTGACTGGTACAGGAGCAGATTGCCCCTCCTTCTCTGCTGGATGCTCTGCTGGATTCGAACTACGTACCTCTTGGATTTCAGTGCTGCTTCTTGCCAGTGTACCAGAGCTCCCCTACCAGTTCATCTTTTTTTACCTTATGTTACTAGCTAAATATTTTGTTACTCAAATGATTGCTGATTCTGAACCAATGCATAGTCTTAACAATAATCTCATTAATTGCATCTTCATTTTTCTGGTTAAATTGCTAGTAAAAAAATCTTAATTCATCAGAGCTTCCTCAAGGAGTATTTCACTACTCAATTTATTTTGATAATTACCTGCCTATGGAGGCCACCTGGTGAATTAAGTCAATTATATCGTAAGATAACTTCCTCATCATTTCTACTTTTAAATTTAATCTGAAGCATGTTAATATTGTTAGGTCAAATCCACTATCTTCAAAGCAACTCTATAAACAGATCCCAGTGTTAAAGTCATAGTGTCAGTCCGTCTTGTTCAGGGTCTTCCTGTAAGCAATATAGTTCTCCTCAAGTATACTCAGATATAGTGTAATCATAGTTTAATGTTATATATGTCAACTTATATGAATGTATAAAAATGTTCATATAATTTTATAGTTTTCTTTATGCTTAATAATGAAATCTGTATCATCCCAGGAACTTTTCAGTGGCTTCTCTTGTGTTTTGAGATTTAAGGCTCATTATTTGCTCAGCTTCATTCTGTGAACATAAATTCTGACCTGTTTTTGTGCTGCTGTTGTATTAAGTAAGAATAACATGATTTGACTTCCATCTCTTAAAGCTATATACCTATCATCATTTTTTTCTGTCTTTTGTTTTTGAAAAAAGAGGTCCAATCACACATGTGGAATACAAAGTTAGTTTTGGCCAACTTGAAGTATTTAGAGAAAAAGGCTTATTGATCTGGACAATTGGTGAGTTGAGTTTTACTTATTTATTGATTTTCTTCCTGCATCTTCTTTACAATCTACTTAATTCAGGATAATTGGGTGGTGTATTTGTGTTTTAGGTTTTTAAAAATTGTGATTTGAGTGAAAATTTACAAATCATATTACTTTTTCAATCAATCATTCATGCATGTTTTATTCCATACCATTAATCATTGTACACACAGAGTCTTACCTTCCATTCATTGCAAATTATATTTGTGTTTTTAGGCCAAAAGTTCCCAAAATCAATGGAAATTACTCTTTCTGGAACTGTAACTTTTGGGGCAAAGAACCATGAGAAGCAGCCATTTGACCAGATATGTATTGGAGGTACAGCATATGTAAAGGTAAATATATGGTTCACATCAAAAATTTGGGTCCTTAGTGTATAAAGAACTTATAAATGTATTTATATGGCTCACTGCTATCCAAAACTGTCTTAGACCAAACTAAGAATTTTTTTAATTGCTAGAATACATTAAGAAACAACTGACTGACATCCAAGCAGATATATGCACACCCATGTTTATTGCAGCTTTGTTCACAATAGCAAGGAGTTGGAAACAACCTAAGTGCCCATCAACAAACGAATGGCTAGAGAAGCTGTGGTATATTCGCACAATGGAATACTATGCTGCATTAAAAAACAAGGAACTCATGCAATATTATTCAAAATGGTTGACTCTGGAGAACATTATGCTGAGTGAAATATCCCAGTCACAAAAGGACAAATATTACATGCTGCCACTGTTGTAGAATGGGACTGTCCTTGGGGTTGGGGAGAGACTGAGTAAGATGGGTTCAATAATGTATACTGCACTGAAACAGAGGAGGGAGAAAACTGTTTAAAAGAGATATATAACTAAGTATTTCTGTCATCACAGGAGACTAGAGCGAGGGCTACATGGTGGAGGGGACCTGGGGGAGGATTTGTAAAACAATGAAAGAATCTTTTCTTTTACTTTTCCATAATTTTTGGACTCATGTACTTATAACTTGTTAGTCAAATTTGTGTCTTCTAGGTTGCAACACCCCCATGATACATCTTCAAGGATATGAACATGTACGGCCAAGCACAATCAATAAGAGTGCATCTAAATTCCAAAATCAATCTCCATAATAGTCTTTGTGTTTCCTACTGCCAAAGGGGCCCTTTAGAGTAGTGAGAGAAGATCTTCACCCTGAAACCCACAGCGTCCCTTTTCAGCAGGAAGTAGCTAAGAGAATACGCCATCCCCTTTTCCTTATGAATCAGGGTGAAGTCTCTCTCAGGGAGGAGTGATAGGGAATGGCAAAGGACACACTGACAAAGAAGATTAATCAGAACTGGCTTTGACAAGCACTGTGGCATTTGGACAAGAACAAACTGGGAGGAGGGTAGAGAGAATAGTTCAACAATGAATGAATGGAAACCCAAAATCTCTGTAAATGTTTATGAAAATTAATAAAATATAATTATATATAAAAAAAAGAAACAACTGACTAGAAAACAAAGGACTATAGGGGTGTTGTTTTTTTTTTTCACTACAATTTTTTTTAAAAAAGAGTTTTTGATCTTTTGTCGTTTTGTGCCATCAGGTCAAAACCCACTCACAGCAGGATTTTAAGGCTATAAATTGCTTGGAAGAATGCCCATCTTTTTCCTGAAGAGTAGTTAATGGTTTTGAACCACATGCCTTTGGATTGGCAGCACATCTCCTTCCCCCTAGGCCACCAGAGCTCCCTGAGTTTTTTAGAGAATTAATGGTGGAGTGAGGACTAGGATTTTATTCTGCTGGCTTTCAACTCATTGGGTTTCAAATATTTCCTTCATTTTTTTAAAATTGTAGTGAAAATTCATATTCCTTTGCTTTCTATTTTGTTAATTTTTAATATTTTCTAGCAATTTAAAAAAAATTCTTTCTCTTTGTTTGGACTTAGCTATTTTTGGATTTCTGTAGGATTCTTTTTTGCTTAGTAGTAATTCTTCTCTGTTCCATTAATACTTAGAAAATATGTCCATAAAACCTTCTTGTTGTTTTGTGCACTATTAAGTCAGCACGGGAGGAGATTGCCCATCTTTCTCATATAGAGTGGCTAGTGAATTAGAACTGTGTGCTTTTAGGATTGCAATGCAGTTTCTTACGACTAGGCCATCAGAGCTCCTTACATATAGCCTGAATATTCAAATACCCCAATTAACCTGGTTTTTACCAGCTCTTAGGTTTTACAGACACATTTTATATATAGAAAATATAAGATATATGTAGTCCTCGCCCACTGGGTGTTTATCAGTGGCACATATCAATGATTTTTCTGTGCTAAGCTGCTTTTGGTGTTCTAAAGATAGAATGAGCACTTCCAGCAAAGTGATTGAGGAAAGCTTTACTACAAAGTTGAAACAAAACTGTGAGGCCAAAAAAAGCATAAAGCTTTGAAGAATGGTTGTCATTTGAATTGAGGAAATGACTTATCAAAGGACTGAAAAACAGTAAACAACCATGTTCAGAAACCAGGACAGGAACAATAGTAACACATAAAACAAGATCAGTGATTTACTTCTGGATTTTAGATCCTTTTGGCAGAAATTACTGTGCTTTTTTTGTTAAGGACATTGGCTCATAAATTTATGCTTTATAAAGATAAGTTCAAAATGGGCTAAGGGTACTTGAAAAGCCAAATTCACTGTCATTGAGTTGATTCTGACACTTAGTGATCCTATAGAACAGAGCAGAACTGCCCATTGGGTTTCTGAGGCTGTAAATCTTAATGGGAGCAGACTGGCCTCTCCCACATAGCACCTATAAATTCAAGCTCCCAACCTTTCATTTAGCAACCCAGCACTTAACACACGGTGCCACCAACGTGCCAGTTGAAAAACTAGAGGCAACCAAAATCATTTTATAGCTATGTCAGTATTACAGAAAAAAGATCAGTTGTTGATGCTGGGTTTATGCAGTGTCAGCAACAAAGCATCAAATCATCAAAAAAGAGAAGGCGGAGACTGCTGTAAGAACTGCAATCAAGACTAACACTGTGCCACTAATTAAATGTGGCACAAGAAAGCACTCTAAGTCAAAGATGATGCTATTCAAAAATATATGCAGTTAACCCCAGTTTTATAAGAAGGCAAGGACTTGATAGGCATTCCATTGTTTTATCCCCAACAGCTAGAAGGCAAAGGCTTCATATGCATTCCATTGTTTTATCCCCAACAGCTAGTGCTCTACCTAACCCATTAATATTTTTAATGAGAAAATGTACCTCAAGTACAGTAATGACCTGGAGAAAATGGACTTAATATTATCTAAATTGCTGACAATAGCAACATATTCCAATGCAAGTGACTAGTAGATAGCTAAAGACCTAAAGCTTGATTTTTTTTTTAATGGTTTCTGGTGTTTTTTTACATTATTATTATTATTATTATTATTGTTATTGTTGTTATGTGTGTACCATCAAATCAGATCTGACTGGTACAGGAGGAGATTGTCCCTCCTTCAACAAAGCATCTGGTGGATTTGAACCACATACCTCTAGGACTGCAGTGCAGCTTCTTGCCACTAGGCCACTAGAGGTCGCCAAAGCTTGATTCTTAAGGGAGAGCTCAACTAGACATAGAATGTAGAAGCTCTTCATAGTCAAAATGATTGAGGAGTCAGGTGAACCTGTGAAGGACATTAAAGGTACAACCAGAAAGGTAACAAGGAAGCCAGACAAGGATCATAGTATGTATATCAAAGAAGAAAGTGAAATTTTTACATAAGGGCATTTCAGCACAGTGGTAGTGAAGAGCACTGGGGATACTCATTTCTTGTCATCTGTGTTCGGTCTTTGTGTTCTAAAAAAGTAGAATAGCTCACTCACTCCACACACCAAATAAACTAGTTTTTCTGTTTCACTAATTGCATTATATGTTTTGCTAGAAAGAATGTGTGTTCTTGCCTGCTATGAAATATATCACAACAAACAGTCCTCCATATAGAAGAGAATACTGTATAGGGGAAGGAGGACAAGCATTTGTAGTCAGGCAGATCCGAGTTCAAATGTCAACTCTGCTTTGTACATGCTAGAGTGCTAATTGTGTGTGCATCTGAAGTTCACTTAGCTTGGTCATTGAACGAATTATGATTCCAATATTCTCCTGTACATAGGGTTGCTGTGAGTTATAACCAACTCTACAATACCTAACCATAATTCCTACCTTGCAATGTGGATTAAGAACCCAGGTAGTTCAGTGCTAATTAAAAGGTCAGCTGTTGAGTTCACAAGTTGCTCATTGGGAGAAAAGCATGACAGTCTAGTGTGGAAATCGTCCATAAAGATGTACAGCCTTCAAAACCCTATGGAGCAGCTCTGCTCTATCCTACCCGTGTGGTAATGAGTTGGAATCAGCTCTGGCAGTGGATTAGTTGATTGCCAGTGTGGATTAGAGTTCATGTTAAGCAAATGTTTGATATATGTTAAGCACTTCAAGATGGGAACCTTTCCAAGAAATGGCCCTAATGTAATGGGAGATGTGTATGTATTCATAAAAGTAATCACACACAAAATACAAATTTAATGTCTTTAATTCCTTTATTGTACATTGTATAAGCTCCCTACCAAGGGAACAAATGTGACCAGCATCTTTACCAAATAATCACCTTAATTTGGTACTTTCTCTCCTTTTTCTAGCTTCACTTTAAGATCTTAGATTATACACTCACTGGATGTTATGCAGATCAGCATTCAGTTCAAGTTTTTGCAACAGGAAAACCAAAAATAAGTACACGTAAGTTGTATAGATTCTAAGTGAAATAGATGCTGCTGTGCCATTGTTACTCAATGCATATTTAAATGCAATAAAATTTAGAAAATGCTAGCCTGATCCCATACCTGTGTAACAGCTTGTGTATTTTACATTGTGTCCTCTGTCTTCTCATGGGTATAATGGCTTAAACGAGCAATCATGATAGTCAAAGGCTTTAGTACAAGGTTGAATTTCTTTTGCTCTCGCTATACTAAGTAGATTTTTTTTTTTTTATTCAGAGCTCACGAGGCCATAGGTATTAAACAGGTAAAGATTTGATCTGGTTCAGACACTTTATTATCTTTGTAACCTCGGGCAAGTTAATGAACTCAGAGTTTTAGTTTCTTCATCTATAAAACAGAAATAATATTCTTTACATCAGAATTGTTAAGAGGTTTAAGTAAAAGCCCAGAATTTAGTATGATGCTAATAAGCATACAGTAAGTAGTCAATAAATGTTAGATATTATTATAATAGAAATATTTTAAATATTTTTACTAAATCTGATGTCCATAAACATGTAATTAGCACTTTCTCTGCTTAACTACATACTCCTTGGTTGTTATTAGCTGACTTTGAGTCTGCCCCAAACTCTCAGACATCCCCGAGCTATAGAGTAGAAATGCACTACAAGACCAGAATCTTTGCCAAAGCCATTTGCCAGGCCTTTCTTCCATAGAAAGGGTGACTTAATGCTGCCCACCTTTAGATTAGTAATCAATTCTTTTTTATTTACTTTTTTTATTATTAATTTTAATGAAAATTTACAGACACTTTGTATTTTCATTCATTCATTGTTGCACTTT
>NW_006399890.1:807112-811174 GCF_000299155.1 Elephantulus edwardii | reverse complement strand
GTAATCACATATTCATTTTAAACAGTTTTCTCCCTCATCTGTTTCAATGCAGAATACATTATTTATCCCATCTTTCTCAGTCTCCCCCAAATCTCAAGGTCAGTCCTGTTTTACAACAGTGGCACTATACAGTATTTGGCCCTGTGTGACTAAGATATTTCACTCAGCATAATGTCCTCCAGGGTTACCCCTTTTGAATAATATTGAATGAGTTCCTTGTTTTTCAATGCAGCATAGTATTCCATTGTGAGAATATACCACAGCTTCTCTATCCATTTTTTTGTTGATGGGCACTTGTTTCCAACTCCTTGCTATTGTGAACAAAGTCACGATTAACATGGGTGTGCGTATATATCTGCTTGGGTGGCAGTAATGGTCTCTTTGGGGTATATTCCCAGCAGTGGAGTTACTGGGTCAAATGGTATCTCTATTTGCAACTTTTTGAGAAAGCGCCACACCGCCTTTCACAGTGGTTGTACTATTTTACACTTCCACCAACAGTGAATAAGCGTTTCAGTTTCTCCACAACCTCACCAGCATTTGTTGCTTGCGGTTCTGTTAAATTTTGCCATTCTTACTGGGGTGAGATGATATCTCAGTTGTTTTGATTTGCATCTCTCTTAGAGCTAGGGATTTTGAATATTTCTTCATGTGCTTGTTGGCCATATGACTGTCTTCTTTGGTGAAGTGTCTGTTCATATCCTGTTCCCATTTTTCTATTGGATTATTTACCTTTATCTTGTTGTGGTGCTCAAGTATTTTATACATCCTAGATATAAGTCCCTTATCTGACATGTTATTACCAAATACATTTTTCCAGTCTGTGGCTTCCCTTTTTATCCTATTGGAGAAGTTTTTGGATGTGCCTAGGGATTTGCTTCTTAGAAGGTCCCATTCATCTATTTTACCTTCTCCTAGCTGTAGATTTTTCAGAATACTTGGAAGACTGTTTATGTTGTAGAATTAGTTACCAACTCTAGAAATTGCCTCTGGTGAATATATTGGTTGTAAAAGAAAATATATTAGGAAGACAAAAATCAGTTTATCAATAAATTCTAAGTTATTTGTGTCAGACCAAATATGGCTAGTTTAGAGTCAACAAGACCTTGTGGAGGGCCTTTGTATTTAAAAGTTGGTTATTTTATTTTGGAGGAACATTCTTCCAAGTGGTACAGCACTCTTCTGTCATTTTGCTGTACTGAGATAATCTGGGGTTTCTGTTATGCTTAACCTTTTGCCACTAGAGTGTCAAGTGCCATAACAGTTGGCTCCTAGTTTAAGACAGATTTGGAAGCAGGACTCTGGAAACTATGAACTTTGAGAAACGACGATAGTTATAGAAAGGCTTCAGGTCTTTTGTTCATAGGGGCGCTATGACTCGTGCTCAGCTCAATCAATGGCAGTCAACACCACCAACAACAAAGTGACAAAATAGAAAAGTAGTTGTGGTAGTCTAGTCCACCGACAGTTGCACTGCTAACCTGACGGCACAACTTTTCTGGCCATTCAAACCTACCAGCCGCTCTCAAAAGACAAGATGGGCAGTCTTCTACTGCGCAATGTACAGCCTCTTGCAAACCCCATTGTAAGGTCTACTATGAGTTTGTTCTGACATAACAGCAATGAATGAGTGATTAGAATGAGTTGTTGTTGTTAATTGCCATCAAGTAGAACTAAGTAAGTGTATCTCAAGGATAAACTTTTTGCCTTATACACGAAGGAGAATAAACTCTACTATATTTAAATAAAGGAGCTCAAGTAACACAGTAATTAAAAAATCAGCTGTTAACCAAAATGTCAGTGGTTTGAACCCAGCAGTGGGTTCAAGAAGAGGATGAGGAAGAAGAAGAGGATGAGGTAGTCTGCTGCCTGAAAGAGTCAAGCCTTGGAAATTCCAAGTAGTTTTACCCTGTCTTACAGGGTTGCTGGGATTCTAAATTGATCTGATGGCTTTTGGCTTATATTTAGAAAAGTGCATCATTAACTAAGAGGAGTTGTTGTTGGGTGCTGCCAAGTTGAATATAAATCATAGTGACCCTGTAAACAATTGATCTGAACCCTGTTGTATCCTGTGCCAAACTCACAATTTCTGACACACTCAAGCGCATTACTTTGTCAGTCTGTCTGATTGGTCACTTCTCCTGACCCTCCCACCTTTCCTTCTCCATTAAGTAGCCACCCCTTGCATGCCCAAAGTATGCAAAATGAAGCTTCACCATCCTTGCTTCCAAGGAGCAATCTGGCTTCCCCCTTTCTAAGATATACCTTTTTGTTCTCTTGACAGTCTATAGGATATTCAGTACTCTATTCCAACACCACAACCCAAAGACATCAATTTATCTTCTGTCATCCTTATTCACTGTCCAGCTCTCAGATGCATAGCAGATGATTGAAAGATGATGATCTAAATCAGGCGTACCTTAGTTCTCAAATTAACATTGCTCCTCAGTAATTTGGAGAGGTCCTTGACTGCAGACTTTCCCAGTGCAGTACATCTCCTGATCTCCTATGCGCTAATGACTGTGCTTAGTCATTGACGGTTTCAGTCTTTTTCTCCATCTACCATGATGTGGCCTGTTGGTCCAGTGGTAAGAATTTTTGTTTTCTTGGCATTGAGAGGTAATCCATATTAAAGGCTGCAGTGTTTGATCTTCTGCAGCAAGTGTTTCAGGCCTTCTTCCTTTCAGTAAGCAAGATTGTGTTATCTGCATAATATAGGTTATTGATGACTCTTCTTCCAATCCTGATGCCACATACCTCTTTATAGAGTCTATCTTCTCAAATAATTTGCTCAGCATACAGCTTGAATAGGTTATAGGTGCCAGCGGGGCTGCTCCATCGTGGACAGATTTTAGTAGTGCTCCCAGAACAAGACAGAGTAAGGAGAAAGATTGGCCATCCATTTCTGAAATAACAGGTCTCTGAAAACCCTATAAACAATAGAGGAACACAGATAACTATAGTATTAGAAGTAGATCCCAGATTAGAAGTCAGTCAAAATGAGGAGATACATCTACAAATACCCCTTAATAATTAGAACATAGAATGTACAAAGAATTAATGTTGACAAACTAGAAGCTGGAAAAATTAAACGGACCGCATGAACATCAACTTTGTAGACTTAGTGAGTGAGATAAAATGGTAGCTTTGGCCACTTTGAATCAGACGGTCACATAGTATACTATGTCTGGAATGGAAAACAGGAAGAGAATGGTGTTACATTCATAGTTAAAAAAGATAATTTCAGGGGAGCTCTGGTGGCCTAGTGGTAAGGAGCTGCAACTACAGTCCCAGAGGCGCATGGTTCAAATCCACCAGATGCTCTGCCAGGGAAGGAGGGACAATCTCCTCCTGTACCAGTCAGATCTGATTTGATGGTACACTCACACAAAAATAATAAAATTTTTAAAAAAAGATAATTTCGAATTTATCTTGAAGTATAATGTCGCGATAGGATATTATCCATTTGCATATGAGAAAGATCTGTTAATACGACTATTATTCAAATATATGCACTTTTGGCTAAAGCCAAAGATGAAGAAATTGAAGAATTTTATCAAATTTTGCAGTCTGAAATTAACCAAATACACCTTCAAGATGCATTAATAAAAATTGGTAGCAGGAATGCAAAAGTCGCAAATATTGAAGAAGGAAGAGCAGTCGGCAAGTACAGACTTGTTAACAGAGTGAGGCTAGAAATAGAATGATCGAATTTTGTATGTTCATCGCAGATGCTTTTTATAAGAAACACAAACAGCTACTTTACACACAGATCTCACCAGAAAGATGGCATAGGCATCAGATTGACTACATCTGTAGAAATGTCCTTGGAGACAATATCAGTAGTCAAAACCAGGCCAGGTGTGGGACTCTAGACCAGTTATTCATGTGCAGGTTAACAATTGAGGCTGAAGAAAATTAAAACAAGTCCATGAGAACCAAAGACCTTTTGAATTGCTGTAGTAAATTCGGAGTAATCAGGATAAGGCAGTATATTGTAGCTGATGTTAGATGGATCTTAGCTGAAAGCAGAGAATACCAGAAGAATGTGTATCTTCGTTT
>NW_006399890.1:779891-805277 GCF_000299155.1 Elephantulus edwardii | reverse complement strand
ACTCAACGGCACATAACAACAACAACAAGTACTTTATTAATATTAACATACTGAAATTATTTTCGGAAAGTGTAATATAGGATGTGACATTTAAGCAATATCTTGGCTTCTTAATACAAAACTACAGAATGAAAGAGCTCATGTTAAGAGAATCACTATGGTTAGTGTTTTATTTCTTTTAGTTTCAGAAGACAACTGTCAGTTTGTGAAACTTTTCGTCATTATGTTGGCTGCATTACCAGTATATAGTTTAGTTTACTAATGCTAATAATTATACTAATTTCAATAATAATAACAGCTAATAGTTATTGTTTACTATGTGCCAGGCACAGTTACAAGTGTTTTATGTGTATTAACTTAATAATCTTGACAGAACCCTGGACATACACCTTTTCCTATTGACATTTATAACAGTAAAAAAATCTGTATTTCCGTTTTACATATGAGCAAACCAAAAGAACAGAGAGGTGAGGTGAAGGTAACTTAATTATGATTGTTGTTGTTAGATGCTGCCAAGTTGCTGGGAGGGAGTCCTGGTCAATAGGGAGATGAGTTGCAAACCTAAAGGTAGGGCCTGCCTGGCAGTTGTAATCCCACATCAGCTCTTCAGGAGAAAGATGAGCAGTCTCCTCCTGTGCAGTTTCCAGCCTCTGAAAACCCACTGGAGAGACAGCAATGAGTTGATTCTGACCCCACAGTGCCACGTTTGAGTGTTTGTTTCATAGCTAATAGTAAAAGTCCAAGCAGGCTGTGCTGGAACTTGCCCTCTTGTTGCTCCTTAATGTTACTAGGTTCACAGGTTTTATATTAGGTGATGTTTGTTTCAAGTAGAGTTGAAGTGCAGAAAGTCACAGTATCTCACCATCAAGTAAACAAGTATTTCACCACTGGGCCAACTGGCAGCATCATAATAGAGGAAAGATCGATGTTGTTAACAGTTTCATCTTGTTCGAATCCACAGTCAACTTTCTTGACACCAGCAGTGAAGAAATCAAAAAATGGCTTGTTTAGGAAAGTCTGCTATCAGGACCTCTCCAGAGTGCTAAATAGCAACAATCTCAGTCTAGAGACTAAGGTGCACCTGATCCAGACCATAGTCTTCCCAATTGCTTACTAAGCATCTGAGAGCTGGACAGTGAGTAAGTATGACGGAATTTGAGTTATGGTGCTAGAGAAGGTTACTGAACATATGGACTGCCAAAAGAACAAGTCTGTCCTGGAGAGGGTGATACTAGGTTACTCCTTGGAGGCAAGGATTTTGAAAGTCTGTCTCAAATTCTTTGGGCTTGTTGTTAGAAGGGACCAGTCCTTGGAGAGTGACATCATGCTTAGAATGGTCATTGTGGGAGAGGAAAACCCTGGATACAATGGATTGACAGTGTGGGGCAACAGGAGCAGGTGTGTCAGAGACATGAGTTTGGCTCAGGATAGGGCAGGGCTCAGGGCTGTTGTTTGTAGGGTAGCTATGAGTTATAATTGACTTGAAGACACATAACACAACAGCTCCAAAACATTACTAACCTTACCTATTAGAAAACTGAAGTTAGGGAACTCTGGTGGCCTAGTGGCAAGAAGCTGCACTGCAATCCCAGAGGTATGCGGTTCGAATCCACCAGATGCTCTGCTGGAAAAGGAGGGGCAATCTCCTCCTGTACCAGTCAGATCTGATTTGATGGTATATGTGCAAATAATAAAGTGAAATAAAAAAAGAAAAATGATGTTTAAAAAGGCCATTTCTCAAAGTTACAAGGCTAATAAAATAAGAAACTTATCTTGATAAGAACTTTTAAGAGAAAGAATCTTTGAAGAATGTTATAAACAGCTGTGTTTGATTACTGAGAAAAGACCAGACTAAGTAAGGACATAGTGAAGCGTCTACATGAGTGAAAAACAAGAAAATCATTTAAAATGGTTTGGAGCTAGTCTAGTGGTCCACAAAAAAACAAAACAAATTAAAAAAAAACACAAACCAGAATTTGGAGGAACTTTAAGTAAAAATGGGCCATTTTGGTATAAAGAAAGGATATTGCATCATCTCATATAACCTTAGGGATACTGTATTCAAAAAGTGAATGTGTCTATATTTTTAAATAGTAGAACTTCTAAACATACTCTGTTAATTAGAATTGAAATTAATTAATACTTTCATTTCCAAGTACTGCTTTGAAATTATTTACAAAATTTCAACAAAACCATGACTTTGTACTCTCATTTAATCTTGCAGATAAAAGTCTTACCATATTTTTTCTTTTCTTTTTAGACCGGAAACTAATTTCTTCTGATTATTACATCTGGAATTCTAAAGCTGCTGCTCCAATAGCATATGGATCATTAATATTATAATTAAATATATGGGTATATGCTTATCATAATATACTAAAATATACTGGGCATATGCTTATAAACCAGTTTGGGTAAAAAGAATCATTGAATGACTCAATTACATAGTACTCTTATTTAATATTTTCAGTTTGATATTGCTTAAAATAGCATTTTAAAGACTAATACTCTAATTTTTTTTTACATTTTTATTTTACTCAAAAATTATGTACAGCAGACAAAAAACTTAGACACATTCTGGGTCACACAGTCAACGATGTTCCTACCTGTCCCTTAACAGACATTACTAATCACTCCTGTCCCTCTCTCCTTAAGCAGCCAGTTTCCTTCTCAGTGCAGAATGTCAAGCAGCTACTGCTAATGAAGTCAAGGTACTATGTGAGATAAAAACTCCTTTCTAAGAAACTTAAAAGCTATAAGCTCCTAGGAAAATGTATTGTTCTGATATACCAGCACCATATTGTAAACAAACATAAATCTCTTTTAAATATGATGGGTGAAAAGAAAGGAAAATTGTTTCACTATTCTTTGTCAAAATCAGAACCATTCTACTGAATAATAAGAATCTCATCATTCTGTTTTAAGTTTTTATTGCCGTTTTGGAGTTATAAGTAGTTGAGTATTTTAGTTAAGTTTCTAGTTAAGTATTTGTTAATCTCCTGCAACAACATTTTGCTTAGAATATCAGTAAGGGGGGGGTACCATATGTCCTGAAGTTGAACATGGTATTTTGTGATCATTTAATGTCTTCAGACAAATTTTAAAAGAAAAATTTAGATATAATTCTGCTTTTTCTTTGTTTAATTAAATTGAAATGAATTCTTCGGATAGAGCACGCCATTTATTCTTGTTTCATGTAGCATACTTTCTTCAAATTTGTCACTTTTTACAAGTATTGGCTTAAGTCTTCAAAAACCATGAAATCATGCTCTATTCTCTACTTACCTTTATAGTTATATGTCATACATTGTATTTGTTGTTGTGTTTCTTTGAAGTTATTTTTTTTAATTTATATTGATTTGCATACAAAATTCATATGCATTGTGTCATTCAGGTACACTGTGTTTCACATATTCCTTCATTCACATTGTGTTTCATACGATCATTCATGTACATTGTGTTTTATAAAATTAATCACCCTAGATCTCGGCCTACTGTTGCCCTATCCTTTCAGGTCCCTATTAGAATATATTATGTTTTATGGTAGTTTGTTGAACACTAACCATTTAAAAAGACTGGAATCTCAAGATCCTCAAAATTTAATTCATGCCAAAGTTCTGTTCACAGAACAAAATTAGAAGCATTTTTTTAACTAAATAGTAAATTTATATATAATTGAATTAAAAATTAAACTATATTTTTTAATGGGTTCTGCTAAGAAGACCTTAGAAAAATCTGCCAGATCTTCAGAGGAGAACTATGTCAGTTTAATGGAACATTGCATGTAAATTTAGGATATTGGATATGGTGTTTTCATTAAAGTCATTCATACTTAATATAAACTCATTGTCTACAAAGCATGTCATAGCACAGTGTTCCATGTTCAGAATTATCCCAAGTTAACCAAGAAAACAAAGGAGCTTTAATGGCCTAAAGTGTCAAGAGTTTCACTACCAACTCAAAAGCATGTGGTTTGAATCCACCAGTGGCTCCAAGGGAGAAAGATGGGCACTCTCTTCCAGTGCAGTTTCTAGCCTCCAAAAACCCTCTGGAGGGACCTTAGTGACTATCTTGGTGGACTTTCTTAGGGACTATCTTAGGGGACTTTCTTAAACATTCATACCATCCGGATAGCACTGTTCCAATGTGACAGCAATGAGCAAATGTGGACTGACTACCTGTCCAGGACATTCACCTGCTATTCTAACTTAATTCTAGATAATATGTAGTAAAGACTTACCTTCTCAAAGAAAATACAAATATTCCCCAGATTTACATGATCACTTTTAAACTTGAGGAAAGCTTAACATTTAACTCATGTTAATGAGTAGAGCTGTGTTGATTTGTACTGCTAACTAAAAGGTCAGTGGTCCCTCAAGTGAAGATTTACAGCCCCAGAAAGCCAATGTAGGGTCTTTTTAATCACTTGCTATGCATTTGAGAACTAGACAGTGATTAAGGATGACCTAAGAAGAAACTATGCCTTTGAGTTGTGGTGTTAGGTCATGATACTCAATATCCCAGGACTGCAAAAAGAACAGATAAGATTGGGACCAAGAGCAGTGCTCCTTGGAAGCAAGGATGAAACAGCTTCATCTGAAATTCTTTGGTCCTGTTAGGAGGGGTTAGTCTTTGGAAAATGACATCATACTTGAAAAGGTACAGGTTCTGTATAAGAAAGACCCTGAAGAGATTGAATTAATTGACACAGTGGCTATAGCAGAGGGCTCAAATATGTTGGAAATGATGAGGTCGGCACAGGATAGGACAGAGTTCAGATCTGTTGTTCATAGCGTTGCAACAAGTCATACTCCACTCAGTGGCACTTAACAACAACAGCAGAGTTGAAATTAGCTCTGTGACAGTGGGTTTAGGGGTTTAATATTAATGGAGCTATTTGGAAATACTGATTGGATAAATGTTTAGCAAAATAAACTAAGATAGTTAAGAGATATTTAGAGGTTTGGTATGATCTACTTGGCAAAACTCTTTATAAACAATCATTCTGAAAAACCACATTGAAAGTTTGATTTGACATTTCTAGAACCTGGAGGGAAAACTTAGGAAGTACTAGAAATGTATGTAGACTCTGTGGAGAACTTGATGCCATCTGTTGCCATTCCATTCTCACATAATGCTACAGAACTAAGACTAGCTCGTGTTTTCATCCCATTGAGATCAGCTGAACACGCTGCGATGCTTTTGATTTTGTCTAGAAACCTGTCACTTCAAGATAATTTCTGAAGACAAAGTCTGTTTCCCGTTTGGTAGGTGACCGGTTTAGTGTTTTGCCCGTGTCTGGGAACTCCTTAGTGTAATTAGCGACCTTTGAACTCCACAACTAATCCTGAGCTATTTTGTATTCCTTACTCATCTTTAAGGCTGGACCTTCCTTTTCTTCAGAGTCCGCTGCCACAATTAAAGAAGAAACAGCTGCATTTCAAAGGGATTCCGATTCCAGAAGCTTAATCGTGATTGACATGTTCTTATTCTAAGCTATAAGACACTCTAAGAGTCCTTTCTTGGGTTAAAACTTCAATCATTTTCTAAAAAATTATCTCACTATGGATTTTATTCATTTTCTTTGATAACTATTCTTTGCATTTTTTAACTTGAAAGATACTTTGCATTTGCAGTGAATATGAGCAGCTACGTCCAGAGAGCAATTGGATGGTCAGGCCTGCTCTAGATGCAAAATTGCTAAATTCTCTATAGTGCCTAAATATGATTATGAAATCTGATGTCTATCATATGTGTAGTTATTCTCCAGTAAACCCGTAAGGGTAAGGGGGTGGGGGTAAGTTAAGCTTATGAAAATGAACTGAAGATGGATTCAGATAACACCCTTGGAATACTTCCCTTCATTTTTCATTAAACAATATGTTGTTAACTTTTTAACTCAAGTAGTTTAGTAGACGACACTTTGGTGATATTATGTCTTGCTTTTTAAATAATGTGTTTGAATGCCAAGTTTAAAGTCAAAAACCTTGTCAAAAGTCAAAAACCTTGTCAAATTCTTTGGGGAAAATTTGTTTAATTTTTAATTTAAACCTAAGTCTATCCTTTTTTTTTAAGCATCACTTTACATGTAATACCAGTTCAGTATTTCTGATTGGTTATGGTTATTGTGGTTTTATGCATTGCACATGATTTAATGCCTTTTAAATGAAGATAAACATGGTACGAACTGCAAATATTTTTATTAAAAAATTTCAAAATACTCAAGTAGTCATTCATAGATTCCTGCAGTACCCCTGGGTGGTAGGCAGGTAGGTAGAATTATCTAGAATCTCTGCAGGGGCTGCTGCTACAGCCAAATGGTTGTTTATAAGACAAAGGTCAAAAAAGGGATGTTAATAAACAATCCTCAGGTTTAAGGGACTTTTTTAGGATTACATCTTAAATTCCAACAAATCAGATTTAGGAGTTACTGAAAGTGAAATTGATCCATCCCTCATCCAAACTTTGCAATACTTTCCTGTTCTGACATCATTTAGATAGTTAGCTGTATTATCAGATTAGAAACCATTGTACCAGCCTGCTGAAAGGAAAAGGAGGCAAAAAGCTAAACATGGGATGAATTCTGAACCTTTTAACCTGGCTGAAGTACGTCGGTCCCTGTTATGCAAATACCTTCAATCCTCTGCTAAGTTCAGTGGAAATAATTTTCTTGAATGACAGGTTTATTCAGCAAGGATTCAGTTGGTGATTAATCCCCCTTTGATCTAGGGTATTTCACTTAACTACCAGTTACCTCGTTCTGACAAAGTGCAACTGAGATTAGGGAGATCACCAGAACACTACCAGGGTGTGCGTTTATTCTGTATAACCTTTTAAAGCAAGGGCCAAGAATGCAATTTATTTTCAGTATTTGAAGATGTAAAGTCCTGTCTGCTAAGTTAGAAAGTCAAGTGAATACCAAATGAAGTTTATTTCTTACGTAATAGAACAAACATTTCTTCTTACTTTGTCTAACAGTGAATTTAGGAAATGAAGGGCTTGAAGAAAGAGAAACAAACTACATTCTAAATATATCTTCTAGTTTTGTTTCATGTACTAGAATGGCCCAGAGATAACCCAAAAATCAAAGCAGTGACCACAATTTAGGTTGAGGAAATGGTTCTATCTTACTAAGCCACATGATTCTCCTGCCCCATTAAACTCATGCTATGTGGTAAAGAAATCAAACTTTGGGGGTGGGGAATGCGATAAATACACAATTACTCATTTTAGGCTTCTGATTTCAAAGCCTTGTTAAATTTGTCCTTTCTTGAGGATAAGGAATTAGTTACATGTTCATAATCATTTTCACTTTAAAAACTTTTTTTTCATTTTTTTTCTAAAGGTAAATTTTATCATTACCATTTCCCAAATTATTCTTATATTATCATTAACTTCTTCCTTAATTTTATATTTCATTATGTCTTGGATTATTAAATTTTGCATAATATTTTAAAAATTAAGATGTGGTCATTGCTAGGTTTCCCATAGAACTTGTTTTTAAAAACAACAACAAAACAATTATCAAAATCATTGTCTGTATTTCTCTTAAAGATTTCAAATTAAAGGATTTACTCAGAGTATTTTAAAATTTTTAAGATAAAATTTATATATGGATTTTTTTTTAACAGAACTTGTTTGGTTTGGGTGCTTTTTAAAATTTTATATTGGTTTGCATACAAAATTAATACACACTGTGTTTGAAATGATCACTCATACACTGTATATCATAAAATTAATCACCATTGATCAGTGCCTGCTATTATCACATCTTTTCAGAACCCCATTCAATCTTTTCTAATTCCTTCGCTCCCTCCCTCCACCTACCAAACTGTCATCTAGTGATTTTTTCCCCTCCCTCCCCACACTCTGCCTGGCTTCCCACCACCGCTTACAGACTTTTACATACATCTTACTAGTTATCCTTCTATTTTTACAATAATAGTCTTATGCAGTATTTGTGCAGGACTTGTTTTTAAAGCTTAAGTTTTTACTAATAATTAGTTTTCTGAGATTATGTAGAAAACATTTTTTAAATGCTTTATGCATTACTAGGATGCAACAATTTGTGATAGGTATCTAAATCATTTTCTTACATGATTTTTTTACTCTAATTCTTTGTGATCTAAATTACACATTGAAACAATGACTCAAGGAAGTACATATCTAGTTGATGTTATGCTTGTACCCAGTGAGCCTTTTTTAGAAACCCAACAATCAATTATCTTTGATAGCAACTTACTTAACCACAACAACATTGAGGATTAGAAAAAAGAAAAGACCAGGTAAACAAAACAAGATCCCACAATTAGGTTGCTAATAATGAACTAGCATTTGTAGTAATTATGCAGTGAATGTTCAGTAAAATATTGCAGTATATGTTTATATAAGTATGTATTTAGGTAACATGTTAGTCTGTCCAGCTTGTTAAGTTTCCCATAAAAAAAGTACCAGAGAAAAAAAGTGAAAAATAATATCAGAGGAAGAATACAATTTTAAAAGGAAGTATTCAAATATCTTCTTTCCAAAAAGCAGTCTTAATTACCTATAATGAAAAGATTCATTAACATGAAAATTTCTAGAGAATTAATGAGATTAATCTTACATATGGTTAAAATTGTCATAATCTGAAAATTTAAAAAAAAAAAACAATACCCCACCTTAATATCTGAAAGGCTTGTCAACAATCTTCTAATATTATGGATGTGTTAACATTGTTATCCATTATGTAGCCTGAAGCCATGAAATGCCTTATTTGTATCACAAATTGGTTCCCTTTTAGTTGAGGTCTAAGTTTATGTCTTTGAGGACTGGCTAATCTGTGTAATTGATTGCAGTGTGCTGTTAAAGGTTGATGTATAAGCATTTACAGGTGGACGCCTCAGGATGTAAATCAACTTTCTTAATTCTTTTCCAGTAAGACATGTGAACGCTTGTGTATCTAATAACTCATCAAACATCTAATAATTTCTATATAAAAATTTGTTTCTTGCACTTCTAAAATGAAAAAAAAATTCTTTTTTCTTTTTCCTACAAAGGGCTTGAGTGCCCTCTGCAGGCTATAAATAGAACAGTGAATTCTTTTCTAAATCCTTTAGTCATCCCCTGCTTTTAAGAGTATCTTGTTTGCGCATATCCATTCTCCAAATATGATCTATTTTCTTTCTATTGCTAGCTCTATGACTTTGCCAGTGACTGAAGTGTGATACTTTTATTTGTGTGGGGATAAAACTTTCCCCCTCGTTTTTTTGTTTCTTTTGTTGCTAGCTTTAAAGTTGTGTTTTGTGTGGTATGTGAACTGTTCAGATCACTTAGCCATGATTCTTTTAAATGGGGGAGATATGAGAATACACATCCTCTTAAAAAAAGACTGAGAAACATTTAGTTCACTATTTTGAAGTTTATTGATAATATGAAAAGTAATGTGATTATTTCCCATTACATTTTCAAAATATTCTACATTTGAAGGATTACTTTTTCAACATGTATCTTACAAAACTGCACAAAGCTTAAATATCTTGGTCTTGTTGTTGAGTGATGACTCTTTAAGCTTCTTTCAAAAATACTTTTTTAAGAACTTTTAAAGAAAAACTTTAAAAAGATAACCTAATTGACCTACAACCAGGAGAAGATAACATAGATGAATGGGATCTTCTAAGACTCCAATCCCTATGCACATCCAAAAACTTCTCCAGTAGGGTAAAAAGGGAAGCCACTGACTGGGAAAAAGTATTTGGTAATAACATATCAGATAAGGGACTTATATCCAGAATTTATGAAATACTTGAGCACCACAACAAGATAAAGGTAAATGATCCAATAGAAAAATGGGCACAGGATATGAACAGGCACTTCACCGAAGACGACATTCAGATGGCTAACAAGCACATGAAGAAATGCTCAAAATCCCTAGCCCTAAGAGAGATGCAAATTAAAACAACTATGAGATATCATCTCACCCAGTCAAACTAGCAAAATTTAACAGAACAGCAAGCAACAAATGCTGGCGAGGTTGTGGAGAAACTGGAACCCTGATTCACTGTTGGTGGGAGTGTAAAATGGTGCAACCCCTGTGGAAAGCAGTATGGCGCTTTCTCAAAAAGTTGCAAATAGAGATACCATTTGACCCAGCAATTCCACTACTGGGAATATACCCTGAAGAGACCATAGCTGACATCCAAGCAGATATATGCACACCCATGTTTATTGCAGCTTTGTTCACAATAGCAAGGAGTTGGAAACAACCTAAGTGCCCGTCAACAAACGAATGGCTAGAGAAGCTGTGGTATATTCGCACAATGGAATACTATGCTGCATTGCAAAACAAGGAACTCATGCAATATATTATTCAAAATGGTTGACTCTGGAGAACATTATGCTGAGTGAAATATCCCAGTCACAAAAGGACAAATATTACATGATGCCACTGTTGTAGAATGGGACTGTCCTTGGGGTTGGGGAGAGACTGAGTAAGATGTGTTCAATAATGTATACTGCACTGAAACAGAGGAGGGAGAAAACTGTTTAAAAGAGATATGTGACTAGGTATTTCTGTCATCACAGGAATCTAGAGCAAGGGCTACACGGTGGAGGGGACCTGGGGGAGGGTTTGTAAAACAAGGAAAGAATCTTTTACTTTTCCATAATTTTTGACTCATGTACTTATAACTTGTTAGTCAAATTTGTGTCTTCTAGGTTGCAACACCCCCACGATACATCTTTAAGGATATGAACATGTACGGCCAAGCACAATCAATAAGAGTGCATCTAAATTCCAAAATCAATCTCCATAATAGTCTATGTGTTTCCTACTGCCAAAGGGGCCCTTTAGAGTAGTGAGAGAAGATCTTCACCCTGAAACCCACAGCGTCCCTTTTCAGCAGGAAGTAGATAAGAGAATACGCCATCCCCTTTTCCTTATGAATCAGGTGAAGTCTCTCTCAGGGAGGAGTGATAGGGAATGGCAAAGGACACACTGACAAAGGAGATTAATCAGAACTGACTTTGACAAGCACTGTGGCAATTGGACAATTAAAACAGACACTCGGATGGCGGGGAAGAAGAACAAACTGGGGAGGAGGGTAGAGAGAATGTTGCAACAATGAAGGAATGAAAACCCAAAACCCCTGTAAATGTTCATTAAAACTAATAAAATTTTTAAAAAAAAGATAACCTAATTGGTCGTACTGTTTCATGTGCCTGCTATCTTGAAATGCATTTCTTTTTAAGGAGCATGAGGCAAAACTGTCCTCCACGTAGTGTGAAAATGTATGCGTCTTTCCTTTAACGTATCTGTACTTTCTCAGTGGATGCAGCATACTTGTTTCTAGAGACTGTAGAAGTTCATGTTGAGTATAAAACTGTGGAAGTGGAGTGCTGGTGGCTCTTCAGATTCAATTAACTTGGTGGAGCAACCTGGGAAACTATGATGAGCACAAGAGGAATGACTGGATCAAATTATTAGAAACAGATCTTTTGCGAGCATTCTAAGGATCCTGCTCATCAGCCTTGAAAAGTAAATTAGAACAAGCAAATTGCTGTTGAAAAATTCTTTCAGCACTCTGCTGTTGCTACTCAGCCAAAAGCAAGGAGAAAAAGTGCTGTGTTTTGTATTAACAAAGGAAACATTATTAAAGTGAATGTTTACATTGTATTCGTTGAAGTGTTCAAAGAATATTTGTTGCATCTTGAAACAACCTGCTGTTCTCCAGACTATTACAGTGCAAAAGTGATTAGAAAAATAAATACATGACATTTAACTGTTTTTCACATGTTTTTACTTCAAAGTAGTTAATAACCTAGGCTTAGTACTGCCTTTAGAAATATTTTTTTCTAGGAAATACACCTTATTTTTAAAAATTTGTTTGAATATACTTTCTAGTTACTTCTTTTTGTGTAATATGTCTTGGAAACTACAGTATGTAAGGATCACAATAAAAAGAATTCTGTAACTAAAATAAGTGAATGCCTAATTGCATGTGTAATATGTGTTTTAGGAAAATACTTATTAATAACTATGATAAGTAACTTTTGAGAGCTACAATTACCTGGAACCACCTCCTAAAATCTAAAGAAAGAATCAACAGGGCATCAGTTAAATAATAGGTATGTCAGTTTGACCATTTAGAAGTTCACTAAATATTATATGTACTTGTAAAATGATGAAATTAACAAAAGAATTACAGCTTTTGGCTAGTTTAAAATGAGCAATTTAAATCAGTTTTAGAAATATTTGCTGTTAGCTGCTGTTAGGTCAATTCTGACTCTTAATGTACAGAATGGAACTGCTCCAAAGAATTTTCAAGGCTGTTCCCTTTCAGAAGCAAATGTCCCGGCCTACCTTCCAAGTAGGGAGTTCTAGTGGCCTATTGGGTAAGGAGTAGTTGTGCTGTCAACTCAAAGGTAAGTGGTTCCAATCGATGAGCTGCTTCTGGACAGAAAGATAGGCAGTTTCCTCCTATGAGATTTACAGCCTCTAAAAGTCTTGTGGAAGGTAAGGGTTCTGGCTTCATGGTAATGAACAAAAACAACAACTTTGAAGTTAACACTGGATGGATTTAAATCTCCAACCTTTCAGCTAAATAGTCAAGACAACCACTTGTACTACCTAAGGACTCTAGAAACAGCAGAAGCTATGTGGTACAAAACAGAGATTGAAGCACCATATTTTAATTAATCTTTTAGCATTAGCAAATAAACATTCTCTTTGGGAGGCTGTAAATTGCAGGGGAGGAGATGTCCTTTCTCCAGCATAGCCAGTGGGAGGTTTGAAACTCCAGAGAAGCCCCAACTGCCTCTGAGTTAGCAGTGCTGCTCCCTACAGCCTACACAGCCAGAACTGTCCCTTCTAGAATCTGAAATGGACTAATTTTTTTTAAAATTCTGTTTTATTATGTGTGTGTACTGTCAAATCAGATCTGACTGGTACAGGAGGAGATTGTCCCTCCATCTTCAGCAGAGCATCTGGTGGATTTGAACTGCACACCTCTGGGATTAAATGGACTAATTTTTTAATAATTATTTCATCAGCAGGTACATTTTTTTTTTTTTTACTTTCTTGCACACTCAGGTATCCTTGGTTTTTTAATAGGCATTTGTGATCTCAGTAGATGTTTTGCTATGTATCGCTTCAGTAACTCATGAGGCATGGCCTAGGAGTAAGAAGCTGCACTGCAATCCCAAAGGCACAAGGTTTGAATCCACCGATGTTTTGTTGGAAGATGAGCAGTGTCCTCCCATATGATTAACTGCCTCCAAAAACCTGCTAGTGGGCCAGCTATGAGATGGTTACAAGTCAATAGCACACAACAGCATATATTATTTTAAAGGGAACTCTGGTTATTTAGGAGTTGCACTGCAACACTGGACAGTTTGAATCTACCAGCTGCTGCTCTGGAGAAAGATGGGCAATCTCCTCCTGTGTGATTTACAGCCTCTGAAAACCTCCTGGAGGGTTGGCTATGAGTCCATTCCAACTCAACAGTGCATGCTAGACAACAATCATTTTAAAGTCCAGAAGAAATTCAGATGTGTTATGAAGTTGTATCATGTTTATATTTAACAGTTTTTCATAAAGGTATTTTAATCTATATCCTTAAAATTTAAATCCAAAGTAAATCAGATGCCCAGCCTTTAACTCCGCTTTTGGTAAGAAAGCAGCAGAGGTGGTTTGTATTACCTAGCCCAACAAAGTGACCTCATTCCTACATTTCTCTTCTACATATTGAGATGATTATTTAATATTGAAGTCCTGAACATAAATTGAACAAAAATAAGATTGGCTTGGAATGAAAAACTACTAGGGAATCCTATTGAAATAGAGACTATTTAATTTGGCCAATAAAAAGTGGAAATTATGTTAAACTTTTTTTTATTCATACTAATGGCTGCTCCAGCACTAAAAACAAACAACATTGCCTGTCGAGTCTATTTCAACTCAGAGTGACTATATAATATAAAGGGAAACAATCGAGTCAGAATGATACTCGCGCCCATGCCCCCAATTCCACCAAGCCCATTCCTTTGGCTGTGGTTTTGCTGGATAGTAGATAGGGACAGAGGGAATTTCATTCCTCCATTCATGCGTGTCACTAATTAGATGACTAGGCATTTGGCTACCTTAAGAGAGTCTTAGTTACTCCTGCCCTTTACTCGTGCTTCATTGAATTTCTTCTCTTTGGCATTCAAAGCACTGAATGATACAGATGTTTTAACATACAATGGAAGCCTACCACTGGTGGCCTACCGGTAAAGCGTTGCATTGATGACTCAAAGGCAGGCCGTTCTAATCCATCAGCTTCTGAGGATGAGCAGCAGTCTCCTCCCATGTGATTTACAGCCTCTGAAAACCTGCTGAAGACTCAGCCATCCATCGCTTCTAACTTGGTGACACAAAGCAGCAGTACCAGTATTTCTATGCAAATGCTATCAAAGAGATTGTCCAAAGTTTGGGGAAGTACTTCACTGGGGAGGTGATGGTACAAGTCAACCAGGGAAATGCATGTATCCCAGGGCAAAACAACATCTCTCTTGGGCTCTTTAGCAAACAAAATTCCAGAAGCCTTTGCTTATCAGAAGACTACCGTAAGTGTATTCACATAAGACAGCATTTTGTAGCCTGCAAATGTTTGGTGTTTAAGTATTCAAATTTAAACAAAGGTAATCAAATATATACCTTGGGTATTTATAATAAGTAAAATAAGAAAGTTGTAAGGTCTAGAGCACTCACTGACTTTGATTTGCGCCAGTTTGCTTTCCTACTTCCTTTTAGTACCTCAAACTTCTTGAGTGTAATTCATATGCATTTTCATATCCCCATTGCCATCTGAACAGTCAAGAAGATTAGTGCTGATTCATCCCATGAAGTAGTAAAATGTTAAATGTAAAAAAAAAAAAAAAAGTTTGTCAAAGCAAATTGTATCCCCACCTAAAACAAATCAATGATGTTTGATTATGGTTTTGTGTGTGTGTTTGAAAAGGCCACTGTGCAAACAGTGATTCAATCCACATTCAGCACAAGTGAATTCTGTTCTGCTTTGCCATCTCCAGCACTCCTGGGAGAATTTGGTGCTATTTCTGAGGCTGGTCTTTATATACAGTTTTGTACACAGCCGTGGTTCAGCCTGTTAGACTGCTCATCTTAGGATACAATCTTTGCCTTTATGCTTTAGTGACCCTTAAAGCATCTGGTGCACCCATCATAGAAATTCTTTTCTGCCACTCACCCTGCCATAGCTTTATAAGTTCTCCACTACTTAGCAGAGTTAATCCTGATTTCATTGTGTTATAGTATGACCTAATATGATTGCATCCATCTTATAAAGCCACAGCTTCCAGTGATCCCCTCTGCTAATGAAATTAAGTTACAAATATACACAAATTTCAAGGAACTCTTTTGAACATTTCCATGAAACATAAAGACAGAGTGGTATAGAGGTAAAACTAATCTTTGAAGTCACACAGGCCTGATTTCAAATCCCAGCTCTGCATTGACAAGCTGGATGGTTCTGGGTCAATTTCTCAACCTCTGTGGCTTTCCATTTCCTTCCGTCATTGTGAGCACTGAATGGTGCCGAGTACTAAATGCACAGGTATTCCATCACTGTTCATTCCCTTCTATAGTAAAGAATTTAGAATAGTCTTTGTGCAAGTGTTTCAATCTATAATTAGATTGTTATGCCTCCAAATTACCAAAATTATACACATTTGGCCCTGGGTTTGGATGTTTAGCTATATATTACGGAAACACCCACTCAGTTACTTGAATGGGGTTAATAAAATGTCTGTAAAATGAGCAGATGTGTTTTTGAAAAGTTCACTAAATTTTGAAAAGTTATCAGTATTTGTGGAAAAAAAAAACATTTACTCAAAACTAACAAAGCTTGGGGAGAGGGGGGACTTAGAGTCTACCAAATTCTGGGATTGTGTCAGAATGAAATTCATCTACTGGAACACCAAACAAATGCAATGATAAGGTACAAACTACGCATAGACCTCAGTTAGCTTCTGCAGATGTTTTATATACATTGTCCAATTTCACATAGGTTTTGCTGCCATGGCAGGCACTTCCTCATGAAATTAACTTCCATTTAAACCTGAATTGTCTGGTAAAGAAATTAATAAATGCATTTGGGATTATTCTGGCACAAATAATTATTATATAATGTACTAGACCCTTGGAGGGGGAGTGTAACAAGATGAGATACTTGCCTTCTCAGAATTTACAACCTAGAAGATAGAGAAATGCTTAAAGACCTTTATGTCATTTGGATTTTGTTGGCTTTCCCTCCCTAAAAATAGACTAAACTTTCATTGATAGTAAAATATTTCTATATGTAAGATCTCTTAGATTGCTATTAAGTTAATAAAAAAATTGAGTTGTCCAATTTGTCCTTTTGAAAATCTGAAGTTTTGGATGGGGCAGTTAAATCTTAGTAATGCTAATGAGTTAAAAAGAATTTGTTCTGTTCTCACAGAAAAGTATCATTTTGTTCTATCCTACCATCACTTTTGCCTGAATTAGCTTTATTGAATAAAATAATATACTCTAAGCTGAAGTGATATATTTCTGATGACAATGGACATGTTACTTTGTCTTCAAATCATAACTGACCCTCCAGTGTATTTGCTGAGGCTGTAAATCACATGTGACAAGAGGGTCCTCCTTTCTCCCATGAAGCAGCTGGTGTGTTCAACCTGCCATAAAATCTTGGTCTCTGGGTTAGCAGCACAACACAGAGCTCCCAAAATTAATATAAAAATAAAAATATTGAATAAATAATCATTCAGATTATTTTCTTGCCTATGCAAAGGCATTTGACTATGTGGATCATAACAAGTTATTGGTAACATTGAGAAGAATGAAAGCTAGGAACAACACTAGAAGTCCTAATCCACAACATAAACAGTCTTCCCAGTATCCTGGAAAACCTACAACCAGGAGAAGATAACATAGATGAATGGGATCTTATAAGACTCAAATCCTATGCACATCCAAAAACTTCTCCAGTAGGGTAAAAAGGGAAGCCACTGACTGGGAAAAAGTATTCGGTAATAACATATCAGATAAGGGACTTATATCCAGAATTTATGAAATACTTGAGCACCACAACAAGATAAAGGTAAATAATCCAATAGAAAAATGGTCACAGGATATGAACAGGCACTTCACCGAAGACGACATTCAGATGGCTAACAAGCGCATGAAGAAATGCTCAAAATCCCTAGCCCTAAGTGAGATGCAAATTAAAACAACTATGAGATATCATCTCACCCCAGTCAAAATAGCAAAATTTAACAGAACAGCAAGCAACAAATGCTGGTGAGGTTGTGGAGAAACTGGAACCCTGATTCACTGTTGGTGGGAGTGTAAAATGGTGCAACCCCTGTGGAAAGCAGTATGGCGCTTTCTCAAAAAGTTGCAAATAGAGATACCATTTGACCCAGCAATTCCACTACTGGGAATATACCCTGAAGAGACCATAGCTGACATCCAAGCAGATATATGCACACCCATGTTTATTGCAGCTTTGTTCACAATAGCAAGGAGTTGGAAACAACCTAAGTGCCCATCAACAAACGAATGGCTAGAGAAGCTGTGGTATATTCGCACAATGGAATACTATGCTGCATTAAAAAACAAGGAACTCATGCAATATTATTCAAAATGGTTGACTCTGGAGAACATTATGCTGAGTGAAATATCCCAGTCACAAAAGGACAAATATTACATGATGCCACTGTTGTAGAATGGGACTGTCCTTGGGGTTGGGGAGAGACTGAGTAAGATGGGTTCAATAATGTATACTGCACTGAAACAGAGGAGGGAGAAAACTGTTTAAAAGAGATATATGACTAGGTATTTCTGTCATCACAGGAGTCTAGAGCGAGGGCTACATGGTGGAGGGGACCTGGGGGAGGGTTTGTAAAACAATGAAAGAATCCTTTCTTTTACTTTTCCATAATTTTTAACTCATGTACTTATAACTTGTTAAAGTTGTGTCTTCTAGGTTGCAACACCCCCATGATACATCTTCAGGGATATGAACATGTACGGCCAAGCACAATCAATAAGAGTGCATCTAAATTCCAAAATCAATCTCCATAATAGTCTATGTGTTTCCTACTGCCAAAGGGGCCCTTTAGAGTAGTGAGAGAAGATCTTCACCCTGAAACCCACAGCATCCCTTTTCAGCAGGAAGTAGCTAAGAGAATATGCCATCCCCTTTTCCTTATGAATCAGGGTGAAGTCTCTCTCAGGGAGGAGTGATAGGGAATGGCAAAGGACACACCGAAAAAGGAGATTAATCAGAACTGACTTTGACAAGCACTGTGGCAATTGGACAATTAAAACAGACATTCGGATGGCGGGGAAGAAGAACAAACTGGGGAGGAGGGTAGAGAGAATGTTGCAGCAATGAAGGAATGAAAACCCAAAATCCCTGTAAATGTTCATTAAAACTAATAAAATTTAATAATAAAAAAAAGAAAACAAAACCAAAAAAAAGAAGAATGAGAACTGCAGAACACTTAATTATGCTCACATGAAATCTATGTTTAGACCAAAATCTTGCTCAGCTAGAATAAGAGAACAGTACATAATTTAAAATCAAGAAAGGTGTGGGTCAGAGTTGTATCCTTTCTCCATACCTATTCAATCTGTATACTGAAAAAATAATTAGAGAAGTTGCACTCATTGAAGAAGAATGTGGCATCTGATAGGAAGCCAGAGATCAACAATCTGTTATGTAGATAACACACACCTAGCTTGCTGAAAGTCAGGAGGACGTGAAACACTTGTTACAGAATTCTTCAATATAGATTACATCTCAACATCTAGAAAACAAAAATACTCACAATTAGGACCAATAGGAAACATCATGAAATATGGGGAAAGATTGAAGTTGTCAAACTATTTCCTTTTACTTGGATCCCCAATCAACAGCCATGGAAACAGCAGTCAGGAAACCAAAAGAGATGTCACACAGGGAAAATCTGTCAAGGACTTCTCCAGAGTATTAAAGAGTAACAATGTCAACTTAAAGACTAAGAATTGTCTTGTCCAAGTCTGGTCTTTTCAACTACTTCCTATGCATCTGAAAGTTGGGCAGTGAATAAAGATGACAGAAAAAGCAATAGCTTTGAGTTACTGTGTTGGAGAAAAGTACTGAATATCCCATGAGCTGTCAAAAGAACGAACAAAAATGTGAACCTAGGATATGTCTGATAGGCAAGGATGTTGAAACTTTATCTCACTTATTTTGGTCATGTTGTCAGGAGGGGCCAGTTCTTGGAAAATCATATCATTCTGGTAAAGGCAGAGGTTCAGAAAAAGAAAGGAGGATTCCTAACAAGATGACAAATGATTGTAACAATGGTCCGGAGAAAAAACCGACAATGATGTCTTCAGGATTGTGTAGCTACCCATTCAGCTTTAATCTATTGTAGGTTGGTTGGGTTTTTGTTTTGTTATTTCAAAGATAGAAGAGTCTTGTGACTTTGTAAAGAGATTTCAAGACCTAGCTTTATCAGGGTAGAAAATATACATTCATGATCCCTGTCCCTAATCCATAGGGTGTTGCCCTGCTACTCACAGGTTGCACTTCTCTGGCAGTTCAAATTCATGAGACAAAAATGACCAATCTCCACTTCTCTGGCAGTTCAAATTCATGAGACAAAAATGACCAATCTCCTCCCATGTGATTTACAGCATTGGACAGTGCCCTGGAGGGTTAGCTAGGAGTTGCTTTCAACTCTATGCCAATCAATTGAGGTCCCCGTTTGTAAAAAAGAGATAATAATTTTTGTTTAGTCACTTAATCACCACTAAGTCAGTTGATTATGATTACTGTGCAGTAGATCATAGGATAAGATTTGAGAAGGATTATCTAAGCTCTACAGTTCAAAACAAGCAACAATACACCTGATATTAGAACTTGCTCCATTAGCCTTTGTGCTAAATAAAAGTCATTCTCTCAATCCTATTTGAAAAAGTAAATCCTCTGAATGTTGAAGCACATGAAGTTCCAAACCTTAAGTGGGAACGTAAAGACTTTCAAGTGGTCTCAGAAACCTTGAACACAGAAACACAGATGTACTGAGGTTTTAGGATTGGAAAAAGGAGCAGAGTGGAGATAATGAATATAGTCAAAGAGAAAGCCAAAATACTGAGAGTTAACTATCCATGACGTCCAATTCTGAGTTTCTTCTTCAGTTAAGTAGGCAAAAGGCCTTTTAGTGCTAATAGTGGGATATGATGCAGAACTAATCATGTTGTATAAAGGTATTAGGAACTACATGGGTAACACACAAGCATTTGACAACCATTGCTTTTACTAAAAGCATTCAATAGGCTTTTTTTTTTTACTTTCACCAAATGAATATTGAGGAAAATAAAAAGTGATCTTTGGAATCAGTGTAGCACATCTCTGAATGCTTTCTGTAGCTAGATGTACCTGGTATAACACAGGACAAAAATATGAAGCATAATTTTGTGAGCAGATGTGAAATGGGGCATGTGGATTGAGGCCACTTATGATGCAAGCAACTAGGAGAAACATTGTAGAGAGTTGAAATGTAATAACGATGTTGTTATGTATCAGTGAGTTGATTATGACTCATAGTGACCCTATGAACAATAGCTCTGAACCCTGTCCTATCTTGAGATCTCACTGTCTCTAACACACCTGCTCGCATTGCTACAGACACTGTGTCAATCCATCTCATCCATGGTCTTCCTCTCCTGCATTGAGCCTCCACTCTTCCAAGCATGATGTCATTCTCCAAGGACTATTTCCTCCTGACAACATGCCCCAAGCATGTGAGACAGAGCTTCACAATCATTGCCTCCAAGGAGCAATCTGGTTTATGAATGTTTAAAATCTAAACATTTTGATAACTACTTTAATAAATATATCCTACTTGTAAATTAATTTCATAATTACACATTGTACTCTTAGCTTCTCTTTACTCCCTTACCCTCAAAGGGAATAAGCTATACTCAATCCTTTCAAGAATCAGTTAACAATTTAGAATTGTTGAAGCTTACTTTCAGGACAGATTCCATTTCCAACTCTCATGGTACAATATGTCCCTGTATTGAAATAGTTTATCTGAAATTAACAATTTCGCACAGTGGTTTTAAAAATGGATAAGCAAAGCTTTAGTTACTGCAGTTTCATTTAACATCAACAATAGTGAAATTGTGCTGAGTCTATAGTTTTGACTGAGAAATAATATGCTTTATTTAAAACATCTCCCTTTATCAGGGAGTTATATAATTTGATGGGTAGAGGGGTGAGGGAAATTGGAAGAATCTGTTCTAGAAAACAATGTTTTTGAATTTTGAAAATAAACTAGTATAATCAAAAAAACCCACAAAACAACAACATCTACCTTTTTAATAAATGTAAACTTTTTTCATTACTAGTGATCTGTTTTAGACTAAGGAATAACTCAAGAAAATAGAATGTTACAGTGGTATGGTTTAGGTGTTAACATTGTACCTTTTGCAGATTTGTTTTAGTAAAACTACAGATAGTGGACATCATGCTGAGAAAGATGGAGAATGAGAGAAAGAGCCTCAAAAAGATGAATTGATACAGTGATTCTAACAATGGATTTGAGAATATCAGAGATCACAAGAATGGTGCAGGATAGGGCAAGGTTCAGATTTATTATACATAAGGTCTCATACATGAGTTGTATGGCACCTAAGAATAACAACACTATGATGTTACTAGGGATCTCTGGTTACCTACTGGGTGAGAAGCTGTGTTGCCAACTCAAAAGTATGCAGTTTTACTCTACCTGCTGCTCCGTGGGAGAAAAATGGGCAAATTTCTCCCAAGCAATTTACTGTCTCTAAGAACCTATTCATAATGTTATTATGCATCATCAATGCTGCCATCAATGTATTCAGCAGATTGTGACAAGAAATCTGGAGGACAACTACCTCCAGACTGGAAGAGATACATATTTGTACTCATTCCAGAAAAAGGTGGTCCAATAGAGTGTGAAAATTATCGAACAATATTACTAATATCACAAGCAAACAAAATCTTGCTGAAAATCATCCAAAAATGACTCGAACAGTACATCAACAGAATTTCTGAAGGTATAATCTGGGTTTAAAAGAGGCTATGGCTGGCTCCATCGAGGTACAGTGTCCTGCTTTATCCAACCCCTTTTGGGACCTGGATGTGATCTGATAAAGTGACATTCGCTGAGCACCTGATGTTCTTTACGTGGTCGAAGTGCTGACACTTCCAGCCTTTTGTCCTTAGTGTCTTGACCGTGAATAATAAGGGTGGACACCTAAACAGAACTTGGGAAAGGGAGGCTTGGGGAAGAAAGGCCTCTCTGGTTTCCTGGGATCCATCGTGGAGGTTTAGTCCCAGAGCTGCTTGCTGAATGGTCTTCTCGAAGCTGAGGTCCTCTGTTGGCCTGGTGGTTGGATGTTGGTGGCCGGGTCGTTGAGAGCTGGCCTGGATGTTAACGTGGAAAAAAAAAATAAAAGAGGCTATGGCACAAGAGAAATCATAACCAATGTAAGATAGCTCTTGGCTGAAAGTAGATAGTACCAGAGGAATGTTTGTCTGTGTTTCATTGACTACGCAAAGACTTTATTGACCTTTGATTCTGTGGATCACAACAAATTGTGGCTAACATTGAGTAGAACTGGAACCCCAGAACTCCTGATTGTGCTTTTACAAAACCTGTACTTGGATCAGGAGGAGGAAGCAGTTCTCAGAACAGAACAAGGAAATACTGCATGGTTCAAAATCAGGAAATAAGTGTGTCAGGGATGTCTCTTTTCTCAGACCTTTTTAATTTGTATGCAGAACAAATCATTCCAGAAGCTGGACTTTATGAGGAGGAATGTGGCATCAGGATTGGAGAAAGACTCATCAACAAACTGTGTTACGTAGATGACACAACCTTGCTTGCTGAAACTGGGTAGGACCTGAAGAATTTGCTGCAGAAGGTCAAGGACAGCAGTCTTCAATATTAACTGATGCTCAACAGCAAGAAAACAATGATTATCACTACTGGGAAAATTAGCAGCAAGCACCATGATAGATGGAGAAGAGATTGAGGTTGCTAACAATTTCAGCTTGCTTGACTCTACAATCAACACTCTTGGCACCAGGCATCAGGAAATCAAAAGACAAATTTCATTGGGGAAAATCTGCTGTCATGGATCTCTACAGAGTGCTAAAAGATCAATTATGTCAGTTTAGAGACTAGGGTGTGCCTGATCCAGACCATGGTCTTTACAATTACTTGCTGCACATAAAAGAGCTGGACAATGAGTAAAGATGACAGAAGAAGAATTGATGCCTTCGAGTTTTGGTGCTGGAGAAATGCATTGAACATACCATGGACTACCAAGAGAGCTAACAGGTCTGTCTTCAAGAGGGTAAAACCAAGTTGCTCCTTAAAGACAGGAATTTGAAGCTCCATCTCATATACTTTGGGTGTGTTTGGACCTCTCCAAAGAAGTGAGGAGCAATGATGTTAATTTGAAAACTAAGCTGCACCTGCCTGCCTGTGGTCTTTCCGTCATTTGCTGTGTGTTCTGAGCTAGACAGTGAAAAGGATGACAGAAGATGACTTGTTGTCTTTAACTTGTAATGTTGGAGAAAAGCACTAGATATCCTATATGCTGCCAAAAGAACAAACAGATATGTCTTAAAGAGAGTGTAGCTAGATTGCTTCTTGGAGGCAGAGATGGTGGGTGAAATTTCATCTCACATGCTTTGAGCATGTTACTGAGTAGAGACTGTTTCTTGGACAGGAACATCCTATTTGGAAATGTAGAGGGTTAGCAAAAGAAAGGAAGACCCTCAATGAGATGGATTGACACAGGGACTGCAGCAATGGGTTCACTTGCTTTAGAGATGATGATGAGGACGGCACAGGATAGGACAGGGTTCACATCTGTTTCATAGTGTTACTGTGAGTCATACATAATTTGGCAGCATCTAACAAGAACCACCACCTACTCAAAGGTATGTGAGATGAAGCTTTGCCATCCTTTCCTCTAAGGAGCATTTAGACCACTTTTCCCAAGACATATATACTACTTTTTTTGACAATCCATGGGATATTCTCTTCTCCAACATCACTACTCACGGGCATTGATTTTTCATCTGTCATCCTTATCCATTATCCAGCTCTCAGATGCATAGGAAGTGAATGAAAAGGTCATTGCCTGAATCAGTTGCAACTTAGTCTTTAAATTTACATCATTGTTCTTCAATTCTTTGGAGAAGTCTCTGACAGTGTGGGCTTGCCCAATGCAATACTTAACTATTGATACCAAGGTTTGATTGTAGATCCATGTAAGACGAAATCCATTGACAATTTAAACCTTCTCTTCATCTACCATGATGTTGCCAATTGACCCAGCAGTGAGGATTTTAATTTTCTTGATGTTGAGATGTAATTCATATTGAAGGCTATAGTCTTTGATTTTCTACAAGTCTTTAGAGTCCTCCTCACTTTCAGCAAGCAGGTTGTGTTAGCTGCTAACACAGGCTGTTGATGTGTATAGTTAGGACTTTTGAAAATGGCTTTTATATTCATTGCCTTAGCCTCCTCTAGGAGAATAGTCTCCAGCTGCCTCAACTACATATACATGGTTCACCTGATGATCAGCATCTTCAACATCATCAACATCTGAAAGGCCAACATAAAAGAGTAAGCTAACTTGACTATAGAGAGCCTGAATCAAGGTGTAACCTGATGGAGCCCTGGAGATAGAGCCAGAGTTAAAGGTTCTCCTTGCTGGATGATTGAAGGAAGAGCTGACTTTTGATTACTATGAGACAAACTTTACTAGATGACTGAGAAAACCATAGATAGACTTTTTGCATTTGAATTTCTGAACTGAACCTGGACTTTGACTTGTTCACTGAGAAATTGTCTGAATTAATTGAGGAGTTGTGTTTTGCTGTTAACCTGGCTGGGGACTTCTGTTCACTAAACTTGGACTTTGACTGTGTGATATCTTTGCCTTCCCCTGTCAACCTTTACCCATTTCCTTAATTAACCTGACAAATTTTTCAACGAATATCAGATCTAGTGATTAGTAAAAGTAGGTGCAGCAATGTGGGGGAACATTCTTACCAAGGGTTTTGTTGTATGTACTGGATGCTATTTTAAGGTATAGTGCCCCTTTGTAGAGTTAATTGTGTTTGTATTTGACTTTCCCCACGCTGCCTTTGCTCCTTTTACAGTGAGTCTTCCTACTAACCTGATGCTACATTATTCTTCATAGAGAATTATGCTTATTGAATGTTTTATTCAACATACAGATTGAATAGATATGGACAAAGGTCACAGCCTCAATACATAACTTTCTTTCTTTTTTTTTTTTTTTTA
>NW_006399890.1:774287-779554 GCF_000299155.1 Elephantulus edwardii | reverse complement strand
GTTTCAGATTAGCATAATTAAGGATTCTGGGTTTATCATTCTTCTTAATGTTAACCATAGTTTGTTACGATTCTGCATTCACAATTTGTTCTGCTAAGATTAGTAACAGATGAGTTACCAGAAGTGGGAAGTCAGCAGTGTCTCAAATGTTTCATCTACTGTACAACTCCATGATTTCTAGAGTCAACAGTTCCTCCTTCGTTCAGTTCCCCCACTCCTCTATATCACTTGGATTCAGTGGTTTGCTAGAAGATCTCCCAGAGACTCAGACCCATCAGAGGAACAGCTCATGCCACTGTAGGTGATGCAGGCCAGTGTTGCAGACCGGTGAGCATTGTACACTGTCAGTTGTAGTGCAACTGGGCCATTGCAAAAAGAAGGCTAGAATTGAGCTTACATGGGCATATATAAGACTTGTATCCCACCTTAAGCCTATCTCCTTAATACAATAAATACTACAGCACAAATAAGAGTTAATCAATGGCTAGGAAAGGCATTTTGAATGATAAACCTTTGATACTACAGATCCACAAATACCTTTCCATAGTAAATAAAATACAGACATTCTTTGGACATTTCTCTGCTTTCAGCCAAATCTCATCTGACATCAGTAATGATATCCATGTTGCCATAGCCTCTACTGAGCTCGCTTGAACTTCTGGAAGTACTCTGTCAATGTACTATTCTAGCTATTTGGGACGATCTTCAGCAATATTTTGCTTGCATGTGACATTAGTGATATTATTTAATAATTCCCACATTCTGTTGGATCACCATTCCCATTGGGAATAGGAACAAATATACTTTTCTAGTCAGTTGGCCAGGTAGCTGTTGTCCAGATTTACTGATACAGACTGATGAGCACATATAAGCCTACATTTTTATTGTTCCACTAGTTTATTCACAAAATTTGAATGCATTGATTTTCACACCAGTTCCTTCAAATTTTCCTCACCCCCCACCCATCAAATTGTGTGGCTCCATAATTAATGCCCACCCCCGCACATCCTCACCCCTATGCTTCCACTCCCTCCCTTAGATCCTCATACTCATTCTCCAATAATAGTTTTATACAATATTTGTCCTTGTAGGACTGAGTTAGTTCACTCAGCATAATGCTTTCCAGCCCCTCCCAAGTTAGATAGATAACAATTTACAAAATCATTGTTCCTGCATTCTGTGTATTGTTCCCTTGTGTGAATATACTATAATTTCTCAATCCATTCGATTGTGGTTAGACATCTTTAGCAATATTTTGCTTGCATGTGATACTAATGATATTGTTTAATAATTTCCACATTGGGAATGGGAAAAAAAAATATTTTCCAGTCAGTTGACTAAGGAGCTGTCTTCTAAATTTCCTGATGTAGAATGATGAACATAAATAGGCCCACAACTGTTCAAGCTGCATTGAATTTACTGGCAATAAATAAGGCCTCAGGAATTGATACTCAAGTGACTCATTTATTAATAAAGATATTAATACAAGACCATTTTCACTATCAGCATTTTTTCCTCTGTTATTGTTGTTATGTGCTGTCAAGTCAACCATGATTTAAAGTGACCTGATGAACAACAGCACCGAATCTTGCCCTATCCTGAGCCAACTTCACCAATTCTGACACACTTGACCCCACTGCCACAGTTACTGTAACACTCAATCTCATCCAAAGTTTTCCCCCTGCGATGACCATCTACCCTTCCAAGCATGATGTCTTTCTGCAATGATTGTTCTGTCTTGACAATATGCCCAAAGCATGTGAGTTGGATCGCCCAAATCCTTGCCTCCAAGGAGTAACCTGGTTTCACTCTATTGAAGAAAGAATTGTTGTTCTCTCAATAATAGGTTATTCAATTCTCTTCTTCAGCTCCACAACTCAAAGGCATCAATTCTTCTGTCATCTTTAGTTATTATACAGCTGTCAGATGCATAGCAAGCAGCTGACAAGACTATGGCCTGAATCAGGCACACCTTAGTCTCTAGACTGAAACTGTTGCTCTTTCGCATATGGGAGAGATCTTTGATGGATTTTTCCTGACTTGTCCTTTGATTTCCTGTGTTCTGGTGCTACAAATGTCTATTGTGGATCAGAGCAATATTAAAACCTTATCAACATCAGACTTTTCTCCATCTTCAAGATATTGCCTTTTGGCCCAGTGGTAAGGATTTTTGTTTTCTTGATATTGAGATGCAATACATCCTGAAAGGTACAGTCCTTGAACTTCTGCAGAAAAAAAAAGCAAGCAAGCATTTTTTTCCTTAGCCATCATTTTTTCCCTTTCGGTATTATTACTAAAACTCATTTGTATCCTAAGAATATGCACTAAAAACAGTCCGCTCTGGATGTCAAATACTCTAGTTATATGTCACTAATACCTATACTGGTACTACACCAAATCTTCTGCTAAGATCTGTGTTAATTAGATATGGTTTGGCAAATATATTTTGCACCTTGACTGACTGCTATTGCTGGTGATTATGGAGCCAATGAGCTACATAAGGACAATTTGAGTTCCGTTTTTAACACCATTATAAGATAAGAATTATTATTACTGTAATTACTTCGTCTTCACTGGTTACATTAACATTCAGTTATTAGGGCTGCTGTCCAATATATAACATTATTTTACCTACTGTGTGTTCAAAGTAGTCTTGTCACAGTAACAGCGTGCTAGCACAAAAGGCCATATAGCAAATAGGTAAATACATGTCTTTTGTGAATTAATAGGGGATAATTATGCCAGCTTTACTGCATTTGTGGCTGAATAGCTAAAAATAATTAAGTAAAAACATCAGGAAATATTTAACATTAAATACAAAGAATGACAAGACTGTGGTAAGAATAAGCATGATCTGTGAAACATAATTTTTAGTTCCTTTTGATAGAATATCCAAATTTAAATAAGAAAACACATGCACAAATACACTCCTATTTTCCTTTCATTTTGAACAGTCCTTGTCTGTACTCTACAGGTACAATTGCTGTAATTTTCCTGTCAAAATAGATCTTTACTAATAAAAGACCCTCAAATTATTATTTTTATTTTTAAAATTTATCTTTATGCTTTATACAAATAGAAGCTCAGTAAACCATGATATTGAAAATATTTTGGCTTCACAGTAACATATAAGATTATGTTGGGTGGAGAGTGCCTATTAGTGAGATTCATTTAAAAACAAATATACCAGAATTTGCAATTGCACTTTAAAGTCATCTCTTTGGTTAGCTGCATATTCCAGGGATTCTCCCATTGTGCCAATTCTTCCTAGGAATTATTTTTTCTTTGTGAATCACCTTCACTTCACATAGCATATTCTTCCAAATATTTTTTTTAATTCCCATTCTTAAAATTGCAGCGTGCTAATAAAAGATGGCTGATATGCTATAAAAATGTTTTGTTTGTTTAAAAGACAACTATGAGATATTATCTCACCCCGGTAAAAATAACAAAATTTAACAGAACAGCAAACACCAAATGCTGGCGAGTTTGTGGAGAAACTGCAACCGTTATTAACTGTTGATGGCAGTGTAAAATGGTGCAACCACTATGGAAGGCAGTATGGCTTCTCAAATAGTTGAAAAGAGAAATAACATTTGACCCAGCAATTCCACTACTGTGTATATACCGTAAAGAAACCAGAACTGCCACCCAAGCAGATATATGCATACACATGTTTATTGCCACTTTATTTACAGTAGCAAAGAGCTGGAAACAACCTAAGTGCCCATCAACAAATGAATGGATAGAAAAGCTCTGGTATATTCATACAATGGAATACTACGCTGCATTGATAAACAAGAAACTCATGAATTATTATACCAAATGGGTGACCACGGAGGACATCATGCTGAGTAAAAAATAGCTCAGTCACAAAAAGACAAATATGGCATAACGCAATAGTTATAAAACAAGACTCACAGAAGGGCTGAGGGAAACTAAGAAAAGAGGGGATAAGTAATGTACATCACATTGAAACGGACGAGGGAGAGAACTGTATAGAAGGAATATATGATTAGGTATTATTGGCATGACAGGAGTCCAGGATAAGAGCTGAATAGTAAAGTGGTCTGGGGTGGGGGTGGGGGAGCATATAATAAAGAAAGAACTTTTTTCTCCAAGAAAAAAGTGATCTGGGTGGGGGCAGGGAGGAAAATGTGCAACAATGAACAATTTGAAACCCAAGTTCTTTATAAACTTTTATTAAAATATCAATAAAAAATGTTTTGTTTGTCTGTTTTTAGAGTTGTTGGGTGCTGTCGAGTCAGAACTGACCCATAGTTGACCCTCCAGAGGTATTTCAGAGGCACTAAATTGCACAGGAGGAGACTGCCTTTCCTCCCGTGGAATAGATGGTGGATTTGAACCACATGCCTTTGGGATTGTGGTGCAGCTTCTTACCATCAGGTCAACAGGACTCATTTTAAGAGTAAGAAAATAAAAGGTTCATATTTTCTCTGAGCCTTCTAAATTAAACTTGAAGACATAATAAAAAATATTATCTCAAAAAAAATCTAAAAAATAATACCAAATCCCCTGCTTTCAATTAGTCCAATTCACAGAGACCCTCTACTGGGTTGTCAAAGCTGTAAATCACTACAGAAGACTGCCCAGTTTTTTCCTGTGGAGTATCTAGTGGATTCGAACTGTAGATCTTTTGGTTATTAGTGCAATAAGTAATACATTACGCCACCAGAGTTACAGTACCAACAAAATAATTTCTAAAGGAGTTGCAGTGAGTTAAACGTGTCTGCTTTGAAAGAAAATACTTCTTTGAACACAGAACAGGTGGAATTGTTTATGATGTGTCTCTTCATAGTCAAACAAACTATAATGGCTTTTGGTCCAAAGCAAGATTGACAGCAAAACAACGTTAGCTCTTTTTGGACTAGAATGAAATGCTTAAAGTAGACATCAACAGCACACTGTCCAATACAATCAGTTTCAAGATCACATTAAATTACATTTTCTTCAATCTCTGTCTCTTAAATTTTGCCCAGAACATTATTTCTTGTTGCTGTTAGGTGCCGTTGAGTCGACTATGATTGTTACCTAAGAATGACAGATTGGAAACCTTCCCTATCCTATACCATCCCCACCATGGCAGATTAATGACACTATTTATGTCTATTCTCAGCTTACTCTATAAATAATTTGAGGAAGATAACAATAAAAGATTCTTAAATTCAGGTGAGATAGGCTCAAAATTGTGTTTTGGGTTTTTTAAATTGATTTTAATGAATATTTACAGAGACTTTGGATTCCTG
>NW_006399890.1:741645-760927 GCF_000299155.1 Elephantulus edwardii | reverse complement strand
AACTGAGTGTGGAAACTACAGAACAGTGTCATTGATTTCACATGCAAGCAAGATTCTGCTGAAGATCATCCAAAAACGATTAGAACAGCACATCAGCAGAGAACTGCCGGAAGTCCAGGCTGTTGGTGGGTAGATTCTAAAAATCTGCTAAATCTGCTCAGTTTAGTGGCAAAACTAGCTGGTCCCCTTGTGGATAGGCTATTTGCATATTCCCACTCATCCATGTGACAGTCTATGGCTGGAGAAGTTGTTTTGGAAAATAAATTACTAACAAAACAACAGGATAGGATAAGGTCCTGGTATTTTGTTCATAGGCTAGCTATGAGTCATACTAAACTTGACAACACCCAACAATAGTAATAAAAAATAAAATAATGCATTTTATAGGTAAGGAATATTTATACAGCAGGATGTTGTTAGGTGCTGTCGAGTTGACTAATGCTCCTAGTGACCCTGTGAATAACATAGCAGAATCTTGTCCTACTCTACACCATTCTTACCTTGTTCAAGCCCATTGTTACAGTCACTACTTCAATCCATCTTGTTGGAATCTTCTCTTTTGTTGGCCTTCCCAAGCATGATGTAATTTTCAAAAAAAACCTTAGTGTATCCTAAAAAGATGGCCATAGTATGTGAGCCAAAGTTATACTTGTCTCTATGGAGCATCTGGGTTGTACTTCCTCCAAGACAGATTTGTTTGTTCTTTTGGCAGTCCAAAAGATATTCAGTACTCTTCTCCAGCACCACAATCTTCTCCTTGAGCTACCCCCAAACCATGGTATTTTCAATTTCTTTTTTATGCATCTGAAAGTATGGACAATGAATAATGAAGGGGGGAAAGATACAACAGGATAGAAAAAATAGGTAAAAATGGGGCAAAAAGAAACTAAGGTTGGATCCACAAATGGCCAGTAATGCATTGGTAAACGCTTTGCACATTTTTATAAGTCAAATTTTAAGTCTCAGTTTCTTGGTTACCAATGCATAAAGGATGTACAAACATGTAAGTGAGCTTCTGAGTGAATGAAAGAGAAAATAATAGGGCTAGTGTTACTTTAATTGTGTGAAACTCTAAGCCTCCTTGCTCTTGACATAAATTTACCTTGCTATGGTAAATATGTGTTTTTGTTCAGACATTCCTCTAGGTCGTATAGCCTTGGTGTACAAGTTGCCGTACCGTAAAAAACAAAAACAAGTTGCCGTACCGTATTGCGGTCACTGGTGGTTGCTGGGAGGCTGAATACTGTGACACTGTTGTGTCAAAAGCATTAATGGTTGGCTACCCAATGCGAACAGAGAGTGGGGTGGAGCTCCCCGATTAAAACAAGCTTGGAAGGAGGAATGGCATCCACTTCCATAGTAGCTTGCCTCCGGAAACCCTATGAACCTGGAGAGAGGATAAAAGGCACCCAAGCATAGAGGACTCTCCTTAGGGTCGCTACGAGTCATCTGCGACTCGACGGCACTTAACAACAACAATGATAAATATGGACAGTTAACATTTTATTTTAGCTATTATTCTTTCATATTAAAAAAAAACCAGTGGTAGAATTATAGTCTACTTTTAGTTTGTATTTTATTTGAGAAGTTAAAAAGCTGTTATTTTTCTTTAAAGGAGTTGAGGGAGATGAACAAGCATCACCTACATATTCTTCACTTTATATTCATTAATATTATTCAATTAATACATCAATCTCAAGTGATAGCCTGACGTGTCCCAATTCAAACATCCTTAAACAGAACTGGCATTTGAACTAACCCCAATGTAAGTGTGTTCACCACTGACTACTATGCTTACTAAGCCCTCCAAGGACTTTTCAAAGTTAATAGCTTAAGTAACACAGTGAAGAGTTACTTCTACTTTAAATTCCCTAAGCATCAATTTCTGATCCTTCTTGAGGCTAAATATTTCTTTAGTGCCATCATTTACATCCTAACTTTTCTATCAGCCATGTTGTTAGGTGCTTTCGAGTTGACTACAACTTATAGTCATTGTGAAGGGAGCAGTGGTAACATGAGGAAGGTCAAGTTTGATTTCTACCTACTTCAAAAAGGGGAACCTTCTCCATCAATAATATTCATAGTATCAAATAATTACTTGGTTAGGCATGCCACCCCACATGATCCTGCACATACTTCTACCAAGTATTGGGTCCAATGTTCATTGCAACTTGACTCATAGACTTTACTCACTATTATGGGATTTACTGGGAAATAAATTGGGTAGTGAGGGAAGCAAAGAATATCACATAGTGCAAGTCCAGGCTTAACCCAGCAGTCCCAATCCTGATTAACAAGGTACAATTCCTCAGTTAGTGAAAGTCCAGGTTCAGTTCAGCAGCATAATGCACCTCTGATTTCCTCAATCATCCAGTAAACTTTCTCTTAGAGCAGTTCCAAGTCAGCTTTTCCTTCAGTCATCCAGCAAACAAAACTTCTAACCGTGGCTCTATCTCCAGGCTTCCTCTGGTTACAGCTTGCTACAGTCTCATCACCCTCTCTCCACCACTGTATTTCACATTGTGAACAGTGTTCTCTTATATTGGTCCCATCAGCTGTTGATGATTTGTTTAAAAGGGATATAGGATTATGTATTGTTGTCATGATAGGAGTCCAGAATGAAGGCTGCACAGTCGGGTGGACTTGGGCGGAGGGATTGCATTTTTTAATGAAGAAACCGATGATTTGCAAGACCATATGTCTGCAGTGAAGGTAGCTGGAGACTATGCCCTAACAGGGGCTAATGCTATGGATATAAAAGCCAATATTCAAAGTTTCTGACACAACAGTCACCCTATGAACAACAAATCTGAACCTTGCCCTATCCTGCCCCATCCTCACAATAGTGGCCCTATGCAATATTTGTCCTTTCATGACTGAGATATTTCACTCAGCATAATGTCTTCCAGGGCCATCCATTTTGCATAATATTTCATGAGTTTCTTGTATTTCAATGCAGCATAGTATTCCATTGTGTGAATATACCACAGCTTCTTTATTCATTTGTTTGTTGATGGGCACTTAGGTTGTTTCCAGCTCTTTGCTATTGTGAACAAAGCGGCAATAAGTATGGGTGTGCATATATCTATTTGGGTGGCAGTTCTTGTCTCTTTAGGGTAAATTCCCAGTAGTGGAACTGCTGGGTCAAATTGTATTTCTATCTGCAACGTTTTGAGAAAGCACCATATAGCCTTCCATAGTGGTTGTACCATTTTATACTTCCACCAACAGTGAATAAGGGTTCCAGTTTCTCCACAACCTCACCAGCATTTGTTGCTTGCTGTTCTGTTAAATTTTGCTATTCCTACTGGGATGAGATGATATCTCATAGTTGTTTTATTTGCATTTCTCTTAAAGCTAGGGATTTTGAACATTTCCTCATGTGCTTGTTGGCCATCTGAATGTCTCTTTGGTGAAGTGTCTGTTCATATCTTGTGCCCATTTTTCAATTGGGTTATTTACCTTTATCTTGTTGTGGTGCTCGAGTATTTTATAAATTCTAGATATAAGTCCCTTGTCTGACATGTCATTACCAAATATTTTTCCCCCAGTCTGTGGCTTCCCTTTTTCACCCTGTTGGAAAAGTTTTTGGATGTACATAGGGATTTGATTCTAAGAAGGTCCCATTCATCTATTTTATCCACTCTTGGTTGTAGATTTTCCAGGATGCTTGGAAGACTGCTTACATTGTGACGTTGTGGATTAGGACTTCTAGAGTTCTTTGAAGCTTTTCTTTTTTTATATATAATATTTTTTTATTGGGAAAAATATATTGGGGGTACAAGGAGGTGAGGGTTGGGGGCAGAAGGGTGAGGATGGGCCAGGATGCAGTTGCAGAGCTGCACAGTTTGGTCGGTGGGGGGAGCAGGTGAAGGAAATGATGAGGATCCAGTGGGGACCAGATGCTACAGAGGAATGACAAGCATTTTCCAATAGTAATTAAACCAACTGTCTCATTGATTTGGGAATTGGATGGCAACTCTCTGGCTTCTTCATGTTGAACAGGGGCATAGATATAAAGGGGGGAAGGGAGGACGCTTTATCACCTTACTGGTGGTCTTGGGTTACAGCTGCTTGCCTTCTTTTTTTTTTTTTTTTTATTTTTTTTTTTTAATTTTCATAAACATTTACAGAGATTTTGGGCTTCCACTCATTCATTGTTGCACTATTCTCTCTACCCTCCTCCCAGTTTGATCTTGTCCAAATGCCACAGTGCTTGTGAAAGCCAGTTCTGATTAATCTTCTTTGTCAGTGTGTCCTTTGCCATTCCCTATCACTCCTCCCTGAGAGAGACTTCACCCTGAGTCATAAGGAAAAGGGGATGGCGTATTCTCTTAGCTACTTCCTGCTGAAAAGGGACGCTGTGGGTTTCAGGGTGAAGATCTTCTCTCACTACTCTAAAGGGCCCCTTTGGCAGTAGGAAACACATAGACTATTATGGAGATTGATTTTGGAATTTAGATGCACTCTTATTGATTGTGCTTGGCCGTACATGTTCATATCCTTGAAGATGTATCATGGGGGTGTTGCAACCTAGAAGACACAAATTTGACTAACAAGTTATAAGTACATGAGTCCAAAAATTATGGAAAAGTAAAAGAAAAGATTCTTTCATTGTTTTACAAATCCTCCCCCAGGTCCCCTCCACCATGTAGCCCTCACTCTAGTCTCCTGTGATGACAGAAATACCCAGTTATATCTCTCTTTTAAACGGTTCTCTCCCTCCTCTGTTTCAGTGCAGTATACATTATTGAACCCATCTTACTCAGTCTCTCCCCAACCCCAAGGACAGTCCCATTCTACAACAGTGGCATCATGTAATATTTGTCCTTTTGTGACTGGGATATTTCACTCAGCTGCTTGCCTTCTTGCTCCTGAGGGCCGCAACGGTTCACCCCGAGCCGGGGGCCAAGCGCAGCCCGCCCCGGGCAGAAGGCCACGACGGCTCGCCCCGGGCAGGGGGCCGAGGGCAGCCCGCCCCGGGCAGAGGGCCGCGACGGCTCGCCCCGGGCAGGGGGCCGAGGGCAGCCCGCCCTGGGCAGAGGGCCGCGACGGCTCGCCCCGGGCAGGGGGCCGAGGGCAGCCCGCCCCGGGCAGAGGGCTGCGACGGCTGAAGTAGTCTTTTTTTAAAAAAGAAGAAGTGTGTGTGTGTGTGTGTGTGTGTGTGTGTGTGTGTACAGTCAAACTGGATCTGACCGGTACAGGAGACTGCCCCTCCTTCTCCAGCAGAGCATGAAGTAGAGTCTGGGTTCCCCCTCCCCCCCAGGTGCCTGTCGGGGCCTGGGTTTCAGCTGTCCACACCACAGCAGTGGGCAATGAGCTTAAAGCCCCTGATGGCTCTGGGCGCTGACTCTCACCAGTGGCTATGGATGAAGTCACAGGCTGAAGCTTTTCTTTAATGAAGTTTATAGTCCTTGGTTTTAGTCCTAGGTCCATAATCCACTTTGAATTGGGTTTTGTGTGTGGAGTGAGGTGAGGATCTTGCTTGAGTTTTGTGCAGAGAGTTTTCCAATATTTCCAGCACCATTTGTTAAAAAGGCTGTCATTTCCCCACTTAACTGATTTCATCTCCTCATCAAAAATCAGTTGACCGTAGGTAGATGGGCTGATTTCTGGATTCTCAATTCTATTCCACTGATCTATGTGTCTGTCATTGTACCAGTACCATGCTGTCTTGACCACCACAGTGTATTTTAGTATAGCATCTGACAGAGAAGTGTTGTACCCAAAAGAGAAGATGACAGACATGCAAACATATACCTGTTGAAGCTATTAAGAGCAGCAACATGCAAAACACTTCCCTAGTACAGGAAAGACAAGTGATGCTAAATTGCTCCAATGAATCCAACTAATCTTTCCCCTAATGATGGTGTGAACACTTCTATCTTTTCCAACCTTATGTTTTACAAACAGTGGCATTCAGTTGATAGGTTATTCAGAAAGACTTACATACTTTGAAGTTATCTGTAAAAGAAACTTTTCACCTCAACTCCCTCCATTTCCATAAGCAAATGACTCACTTAAGGTTCACAGGCAAGCAGTGAGGAAAAATATGTGATTCTTTGAAGCTTCTCTGGGTTCGGGCAATGTACATTGTAGGGGCTAATTTTCAGAAAGTTTAATTGTTACCCTGCAACTTGAGCTCCCCTCATGCACTGAGGCACACCATAGGTGCTAATAGTGAGAAAATTTGACTGTGGCTCTGCCATGCTCTCTTCATTAAGCTAATGGAACATTTCCTTTCATTTTCTCCCTAGGGTGGCAGTAAGAGTACAACCTTATAATTGTTGCTCTTACTGTAATTGGAGGTAGTAGGAGTATATATAATCTTATTGTCCTTCCTATGTGGTGGTAGTTTATTTATGACTTATTGATAATTTCCAGGCAGCAGCTGAAAACTCAGTGAGTATTGCATTAGCATTCCCTCCTAGGAGAATGAGTACTAAGCAAAGACTATTATTAACCAGAAACAACACAAACTAGGGATGGCTCATCGTACCGAAAATAAAATTCACTACTGCAAGGATTGACTCCTCGGAGTATCATGGGGCTTCCCTTTCTCTAGCCTCATTAGTTCATGGAGCAATGATCTTTCTTTAGATGTATGAACTCAGCTCTAGGAACCCTGTTGATACATGTGAAGGGAATCATTGAAGTTCTGGGAGTGCAAAATATCAGGAGGAGAAAAACACTGAAAGTTTACTTTCAGTATCATTCACTGCTCTGAGGCAAGATTACTGGATGGTGCTGAGTCAGAAGGCCCTCTCCTAGAAAGAGATACTGATATAACTTGTAATTCATGAACCCATATGCAAGTGAGGAAATGTGCTGAGGTATAAACTTCAGTCTTGTCAAATCTTGAACCTCTACATCATACTGTGGTGAAATGAATGTCATAGGATGTAATATTCTTTTTTTTTTTTTACTAGTTAACTGTTAGGTTTTGGGGGGTTTTTTGGTTTGGTTTTGGGATTTTAAAAATATTTTAATTAAAGTTAATAAAGAACTTGGATTTTCATTCATTCATTGTTGCACATTTTCCTCCCTGTCCTCTCTCCCCTCGTTCCCCAGTTAATTTTTTTTTAAAAAAGTTCTTTCATTGTTATACAGTCCCCCTCCTCCCCCACCACATTATTATGCAACTCTTATTCTGGACTCTTGTCATGCCAATAACACCTAATCATATATTCCTTATCTATTTCAATGCCATATACATTATTCATCCCCTCTTTTCTGCTTCCCCCAAGCCCCATATCAGTCCTGTTTGATAACAGTGGTATTATGTAGTATTTGTCTTTTTGCAACTGAGAAATTTAACTCAGCATACTGTTCTCCATGATCACAGATTTTGTATAATGTTTCATGAATGATTTTATTTTTAGTGCTGCATAATATTCCACTGTGTGACTATACCACAGCCTCTCTATTCCATTTGTTTGTTGATTGGCACTTGGGTTGTTTCCAACTCTTTGCTTTCGTGAACAAAACAGCAATAAACACGGGTGTGCATATACCTGCTTGGGTGGCAGTTCTGGTCTCTTTAGGGTATATTCCCAGTAGGGGGATTGCTGGGTCAAATGGAATTTCTATTTCCAACTTTTTGAGAAAGCACTATACTGCATTCCATAGTGGTTGCACAATTTTACACTCCCACCCCCGAATAAGCAAAGCATTCCTTAAAAAGAGAAACAAGATAGGAAGCATCTCACTCCCTGATTTCGAATCCTACTACACTGCTGTGGTGGTCAAAACAGCATGGTGCTGGTACAATTACAGACATATAGATCAATGGAATAGAATTGAGAACACTGAAATCAGCCCATCTACCTATGGTCAACTGATTTTTGACAAGGAGATTAAATCAGGTAAGCGGGGAAATGACAGCCTTTTTATCAAATGGTGTTGGCAAAATTGGAGAACCATCTGCAGAAAACTCTAACAAGAGCCACACCTCACACCATACACAAAACCCAACTCAAAGTGAATCAAGGACCTAAAACTAAAACCAAGGACTATAAACTTCATTAGAGAAAAGCCTGGAAGAACCCTAGACTCACTAATAAAAAACTTGAAGAGTCTTCCAAGCATTCTGAAAAACTTACAACCAGAAGAGGATAAAATAGAGGAATAGCAACTTCGAGAATCAAATCCCTATGCACATTCAAAAACTTCTCCAACAGGGTAAAAAGGGAAGCCACAGATTGGGCTTCTCCAACATGTTAAAAAGGGAAGCCACAGACTGGGAAAAAATATTTGGTAATGACATGTCTGATAAGGGACTTATATCTAGAATTTAAAGAATACTCAAGCACTACAACAAGATAAAGGTAAACAACCCAGTTGCTAAATGGGCACAGGATATGAACAGACACTTCACCAAAGAAGACATTGAAATGGCAAACAAACACATGAAGAAATGTTCAAAATCCCTAGCTCTAAGAAAGATGCAAATTAAAACAAATATGAGATAACATCTCACCCCAGTAAGAATAGCAAAATTTAACAGAACAGTAAACAACAAATACTGGCGAGGTTGTGGAGAAACTGGAAACCTTATTCACTGTTGATGAGAGTATAAGATATAACATTCTTTAGGACACAGTCCAATTAGAATCATCCTCAGAACTTCCCTGCCAGAGAAGAGAGGATAATTTTTCTTCTTCTTTGGCTCTTGGAAAATTCTCCACAATTGTTGCTTTTGAATGCCACTGAAAATAATGGAAGGTAACTTGCATGTTGATTTTGTTGCTTAACAGAATTCCACTCAATGAATGTTCTTTTTGTTTTAAAAAGAAAAAAAATCTCATCTACATAAAGCTTGTTATTTGTGGTTTTGTGTGCCATTGAGTCAGGACATATTTATAACAGTAGGTTTTCAGAGGTTGTAAATCACTTGGAAGGAGATTGCCTATCTTTCTCCCATAGATCTGCTGATGAATTTGAATTGCCTGCCTTGGGACCTAGATCACCAGAGCTCCCTACACAAAGCTGTGAAATTAGGATGGCATTTAAGAGAATTTGTCATTGAGGAGACTGTTTATTTTCTCTTAACAAGGTATGGAAAAATCTAAAAAAAAAAATAATAATGCTAACTGGATAGGGCTCAGGAAGAAGTATTTGAATGTTAGAATTTACAAAATGCAAACTGACATTGGTCAAATACCTATGATGTGGCATATAAAATGCTAGAGACCTTCATAAGCCCTATTGCACAAAATTAGGAAAGGAGTACATCAAGGATGTGTCCTGTCTCCATACCTTTTCAATCTGTATGTAAAGCAAATCATTCGAGAGGCTGGACTTTATAAAGAAGAGATAGCATCTAGAATTGGAGGACGATTGATCAACAGACTATGCTAGGCAGATGATATAACCTTGCTTGCCGAAACTGAGGAGGACCTAAAGCATTTACTGAAGGTCAAGGATTGTAATCTTCAATATGAAATGAAGCTTAACTTCAAGAAGACAAAGATTCACACCACTGGGCTGACTGACAGCATCATGATAGATGGAGAAGAGATTGAGCTTGTTAACAATTTCAGCTTGCTCGACCCCACAATCAACACTCTTGGCACCAGCAGTTAGGAAATCAAAAGATGAATTGCACTGGGGAAGTGTGCTGACAGGGACCTCTCCAGAGTCTAGAGACTAAGTTGTGCCTAATTCATGCCATGGTCTTTGCAAATACATGTTATGCATCAGATAACTGGACAATGGCTAAGGATGACAGGAAAAACTGATGCCTTTGAATTGTGGTGTTAGAGAAGAGAAGTCAACATGCAATGGACTGCCAAGAAAACAAATAAGTCTGTCTTGGAGAGGGTGAAACCAAGTTTCTCCCTGGAGGTAAGGATTTTGAAGGTCTGTCTTACATACTTCGGGCACGTGGCCAGGTGGGACCAATCCTTAGAGAAGGGCATCATGCTTGGAAGGGTGGAGAGACAGCTCAGGAGAGGAAGGCCCAGATGAGATGGATTGAAATGGTAACTGGACCAATAGGATTAAGAGTGTCGGGGTCCATGAGACTGGCCTAGGATGGGGCAGGATTCAAAGCCATTGTACACAGGGTCGCTATGGGTCACAGGTGACTTGACGGCACACAGCAACAACAACATGGTACTACAAACAGCCCCCCAAAGGTGCCCGTGACCTAATCTTTGCAATTTGTCATCTTATATGGCAAAAAGGACCTGGCAGATGTGACAAAGATTAGAAATGAAGAGAACAGATTACAATGGAAAAAAAAATAATAAATCCTTCCAGAAATTAGATCAAAAGACAAGTAGAAAATATGAATAAACAAAAGAAAGTTACTATAAATCCCATAGATGCAACATATATACTCAGTGTAATAAGTGAAAACAGACTTACATGGCCTAATAAATATGACATTTCATAAAAATGGGGACAAAAAGAGCAACAAAATTTCCAGAGAAAACAGATTTGATATAAACAATCAAAATTCAGAAATAGTTCAAACTTCTCCAGAAAACACGGGAAGCTATTTCCTCTCCCAAGAACTGGACATAGAGGATGATAAGATGGATGAAGGGTTGAGAGTGAGCTTTGCCAGAATATCCATGTATATTTTATGCAGGTCACAATCCCAAGGAAACTGTCCTTTCAACTGGCCATCCATATAAGATCAGAAAATAGATGCCAAACCGCCGAGAATCAGCCTAACCAAGGTGCACAAAACTGTAACTATACCATAGGTAATAATAGTTTATACCCTAAGTATATAATAAATACCTATGAGTCTATACTGGCATAAAGAAATGAATGACTAAATGGAGGAAAGGCGTAAAATCTTCCATGCAAATTCCAAATAACTTACACAGATTTTTTAGTACCATCACCAGGGGAGCACTGGTGGCTTAGTGGATAAGGAGTTGCACTGCCAATCCAAAGGCAATTGGATTGAATCAACAAGTTGCTTCAAGAGAGAAAGATGGGAAATCTCTTCCTGTGTAATTTATATCTTCCAAAATCCCACTGGAGGGTCAGCCATGAGTTGGTTCCAACTCCACAGTACTCTTGGGTTGGTTTGTATGCCCATTGGACATGCCCCATCTCCCCCCTTTTTTGATGGAGTTTTCTATTGTTTTTTGTGTTTTGTTTTATATTACTCTGATTTATTTACAAAGTTTAAATACTGTTTTTTCCACAAAAGATCCTTCCCATTTCCTTCATCCCATCTACCCATCACATTGTGCAACCCTATGATTAACACCCTACCTGACCCCTATTCTCACCCCTCTATTTTTACCCTCCCCCCACCTTGGATCCTCATACTCATTCTACAATAATGGTTTTATATTGTATTTGGCATTGTGGGACTAAGTTAGTTCACTCAGCATAATGCTGTCCATTCCCCAAGAAAATAATAACTGAGGCTAAAACAGAAACTTGTACACCAATGTTCATAGCAGCATTATTCACCATCGCAAGGACATGGAAACAGCCCAAATGTACAATCACAAATGAATGGATTGAGAAGTTGTGGTACATTCATACAATGGACTACTACACAGCACACAGGAGCAATCATTTTGTAAATTAGTATCTATCCTTCTTTTTAAACTCTACTTCCTGGCATTCTAAGATACTCTAGGTTTATGTGATATATTCTCTGCCTTGATGCTAGTGCAATATTTACCCCTTCTTCATTGTTGTGATTTTTAAGAGTTATTTGAAATATCAAAGAGAGAGAATGAACATTGGTAACTCTTATTATATTTTTATGTGTTATCAAGTCATCTGCGACTCATAGCAACCCTATGCACAACATCTCCGAAGCCAGCCCTATCCTGAACCAGTCTCACTGATTCTGACATACCTATCACCATGACCTTAGTTACTATGCCAATCCATCTCATCTGGGGTCTTCCTCTCCTGTTCTTTCTCTCCAACCTTCTAAACATGATGTCCTTCTCCAAAGATTTGTCCCTCCTGGCCACATGCCCAAAGTATGTGAGATAAGGCTTAAAAATCCTTGCCTCTAAGGAAAAACTTGATTTCACCCTCTCCAAGACCAAACTGTTTGTTCTCTTGGTCCATGGTATGTGTTCAATACTCCAGCTCCACAACTCAAAGATGTTGATTCTTCTTCTATCACCTGTTTTCCTTACAGTGAGTACATAATTTATTTTAATGTCTTAGTCTAGTTTGCTGTAAAAAAAAAAAATCTGTTTTCTCTATCCTAGAAAACTCCTAAAAGATGGACTTTTCAGTTTTAACCACAATGCTTAGAAAGCTTAAAATTTTTCAATCTATCTAGTGACATAGAGAGTCTACAAATCAGATTGATACTAAGTTTTTTCAACATAGAAACCCTCTGTAGATATAGGGCAATTAACAGTCTCAGTCTTTGCAATATTGAACATATTTTATAAATCCCACACTCTGACTCTGAGTCATTCAGCATGTTCATGGCTTATTTCTCTTTCCTAGACTTTTTTAGTCCTACTCAATTGCTTCTTATTTATATGAAAGTACAACAAAGAATAAAGATGATTGAACAAAAATGAATACTTTTGAATTGTGGTATTGGCCAAAAAAAAAAGTAGAGTACCTATGGACTGCCAAAAGAACAAACAAATCTGTCCTGGAGGGAAGTTCCATTAGAGTACTCCTTAGAGGCAGAGATGGGAAAACAACATCTTAAATTCTTTGGACATTTTGGACATGTGCCTGTCTTTGGAAAAAGACATCATGGCAAGAAAGGTGGAGGGTCAGAGAAAAAAAAGATCCTCAACAAGATGAATTGACACAGTGATTGTAAAAATGGGCTGGAAGGGAGCTCTGGTGGCCTAGTGGCAAGAAGCTGCACTGCAATCCCAGAGGTGTATGGTTCAAATCCACCAGGTGCTCTGCTGGAGAAGAAGGGGCAATCTCCTCCTGTACCAGTCAGATCTGATTTGATGGTACACACACATAAAATTTAAAAAAAAAAATTCTAAAAAAAAAAGAAAAAATGGGCTGGAACAGGCTGGAGATCATAAGGATGACTCAGGGGAAGACAAGTTTCAGACCTGTTGTTCACAGGGTCACTGTGAGTCGGTGTGGACCCAACAGAACTTGACAACAGCAACAACTGGTTTTCTTCAAGCAGGAGGGGAGATATTTTTTTCTTTCAACACCAAAAATGAATAACTAACACTAGAACTAAAAATTACATCAGAAAAGAGTGGTTAAATTTAATCAGTGTGAATTCCACAGTGTGTAAATTTTAATTCAAAGTTAATCACATTTCCCCCACAAAGCTACATTTACACTTATGGAATACAAAGCTGTACTCTACTGTCTGTGTCAAATTACATAATCCAGTTATTAAACTTACATGGAACTTAAACATTTTAGGGAGAGGGGGAAAAGAAAATGTTCTTTTTTTTTTGTTTTGCAATTTAAAGGATTTATTCATTAGGATCTCCAAGTACTACCTTTCAACATGAAATGGTCTTAAAAGTGGTATCTTTGCTTCAAAAGTTTTTGGGTTTCAAATTTAACTTTTACTTGAAACTTACAAAAAAGAAATTAAGTGCATAAGAATCATGCATAATCCCCTAGGAGTCACTATTGCATCAAGTTTATTAAAATTAAAATACTTTTCTTTTTCTCCTCCTTAATAAGCATCTAGTAATAAAAAGCAAATCAGCCAGGATGGGATAAAATAGGCAATGTTTTTCCTTCACTAGTTCATTTAGAAAAGTCGCTTTGCTAATTGAGAAAAATTTAATGAATTTTACTCTTATTAAAATAAGAGTGATTGCTTCATGGCAAAAATGTACTCATTTGAGAAAGTCATTACATTTATGCATTGTGTTTTCATGTAAATACTTTTGTCAAAATGTATTAGCAAGGAATATAATATTATGGTTCATGGTTCATGTAGGATTTGAAAAGAATAATTGTATAACTAATCAGTGAAAACAAAGTAAATGTTCCTCTTGGGTTTGTACAATGAAAATGGAATTCAAATTATTCAGGCTCAAAAAATGCAAATAAAAAAAATCTCTACTAGTAGAAAAATAAAAATTTTAAGGTAAAATGTATACATAAACCCAGTGTTTCAATTTCTCCTAAAGTCTTAGTTTGATTCTAGAAACTATTTCACACACACAAAAGAAGTAAATAAGCACAGATTTCACTATATTGGAAATTACAAAATTATCATGCATTCTCCTACAAACTCACTGTTCAGAACACTCTCTCTGGGAAGTAAATGCTAATCAGTACAGTGGCAGCAAACAAAATAGCACTTCAATGCATTAAAGAGCAACATAAGATTAAATTCATGGTAAACCCAAAAGCAAATAATCCATATTTGTTTAAACACATTAAATCTGAAGAAAAGGCAAAGGTTAGAAATGATCTGAAGAGATAATCAAATTCCATTGAAGACAATAGTCCTTGTACTAGCCAATAGCAACCCCTGCCGGGTGCTTGAAGCTGCCTGGACAGACATGTTTGGAAGCTGGAAGAAAGGATGGAAGTGTGGGGAAGCATCTAGGAGCATTCACAGCCTTCCCCTGGGAAGTCACCATGGAACTCAAGAGCACAACTAGTCTCAGTATTATTTTTATTATCATTACAAACCTCAAGTTCATTATCTTATATTTTGATTACAGTAATTCCTGAGTAAGAATTGATTCAGAACTGTTTTATTAGTAAACTTAAGAGGGCCCTTTGTTTATTGCTTATTTTTCAAAAACTCTGTGATATTTATGAAAAAATATGGCATGAAAAAAGAAATCCCTGGTCATGCAATGATTTAATTAGTTATACTTAACTGAGATTTATGCCATACAATATAAAAATTGTTTCTGTCCTTTTGTTATTTTTTTAAGAAAGGACTTTTTAAAAAAAATTCTCTGTTTTATTTTTCTTATTGTGTACCATTGAATCAGAGCCAACTGGCACAAGAGGAGATTGTCCCTCCTTCTCCAGCAGAGCATCTGGTGGATTCAAACCACTCACCTTGAGGATTGCAGTGCAGCTTCTTTCCCCTAGGCCACCAGAGCTCCCTCCTATTGTTTTGTGAAGTGATGTTGAGATGACTACAACTCAGAGTGACCCTATGAATAACAGATGGGAATCTTGCCTTATTCTGTGCTGCCCTCAATCTCCACTACAATCAGGCCCTTCTTTGCCATCACTCTGTCAAGTGATCTCGCTGAGGGTCTTCCCTTCCTTCAGTGACCCAGCATGACGTCATCTTCCAAGGACAGGCACCTCCTGACAACATGCCCAAAGTATGTGACACTAAGTATCCCCATCATTGCTCTTGAGAATGCCCTGGCTGCATTTCCACCAAGACAGATTTGTTTGTTCTTTTGGAAGTCCGTGAGATATTTGATACTCTTCACCAACATCGTAATTCAAATCTTCATTGGTATTATCCATTATCCAATTTTCAGATATATAGGACATAATTGAAAATATCATGGTTTGCATCATGTGCACCTTAGTCTTTAAATGGACATCCTTGCTCTTTAGAATTTTAGAGTGGTCCTTGATGGCAGATTTCTCCAAAGCAGCATGTGTTTTGATTTCTTGACTACTGCTACCATGGATGTTGATTGTGCATACAAGTAAAATATAATTGTTGACTACTTCAGTGTTTCCTCTATCATGATATTGCCTCTTGGTTCAATGATGAGGACTTTTGTATTCTTGATGTTGAGCTGTAATCCATATTGAAGGCTGTATGCAGTAGATCTTCTGAAGTAAGTGTTTCAAGCCTTCTTCACTTTAGACAAGCAAGCTAGGTGGTTTCATCTGTGTAATGCAAGTTGTTAATGAATCTTCCTCTAATCATGATGCAGCATCCCTTTTCATATAGTCCAGCTTCATGATTTTCTCAGCATAGAGACAGAGTAGGTATGGAGAAAGTACACAATACTGACATTCATATTTTATACCATAAAATATCCAAGTGCCCGACCTTCTTTGTTTCCAAATTCTGCACTCCAGTCACCAACTACTACTGATGCATCTTAATTCCATGTTTGATCAAGTTCAGACTGGAAAAGTTGGTAGAAACCTTCAGTTTCCTCTTCTTTCTCTTTAGTGTTTGATGCATTTATTTGAATAATAACTGCGACTTAGGATGGAACTCTGGTGGCCTAGTGGTAAAGAGCATTTCTGCAATCCTGAAGGCACATGGCTCAAGTCCACCAGTTGCTCTGTGGAAGAAAGATGGGCAATCTCCTCCCAAGTGATTAACTGCCTCTGAAAACTTGCCAGTGGGTCAGCTATGGGTTGGTTCCAACTCGACAGTACACAACAAACAACATATACCTATGGATATTATCCTCCTGTTGACAGCATTGTACTTCAGGAGAGATCTTGAAATATTCTTTTGACACTGAATGTAACATCATTCCTCTCTAATTTCTTATTCCTGGCATAACAGATCATATGATTGTCTGATTAAAAATGATAAGTACCAGTTCATCCCAGCTTACTAATTCCAAGGATGCGAACCTTGATTCTCCATTTAATTTTTTATAACTTCCAATTTTCCTAGACTCATACTTTATACAATCTGTGTTCCAATTATTAATGAATATCTGCAGTTGTTTCTCATTTTGAGACTTGCCACATCAGTAAACAAAGATCCTTCATTAGGTGAAAACTTTACCCTACCTACATCCTAACATCATGAATGTAGAAGGGCTAGTCCTTGACATCATGCTGGGAAAGGTCAGAGAAAGAAAGGAAGTCCTTCAACAAATGGACTGACACAGTGATTTTAGCAATGGTCTCGAGCATGGCAAAAATTGTGAAGACGGCACAGCCTGTTGTTGAGAGGGTTTTACGCATTGTCAACACAACAGCACATAACAATCCTACTTTGAAGAGGCAATTCTTCCCCAGTTTCATTTTGAGTGCCTTCCAACATGAAAGGCTTGTTTTCTGGCACGATATCCCACAATGTTTCTATTTCATTTATAGGGTTTTTGAGGGCTACTGACTGTTCCTTGGGAGGAAGATAGGCAATCTCTTCCTGTGTGATTTATAGCCTCTGAAAACTCGCTGAAGGTTCAGCTGAGTCAGTTCTGACTTGACAGCACATAACAACTGTTTCAGATATGGATTTCAGTTTGCTGTACTTTAGTGGCTTGGATGTTGCTGTCATACTGGACACTATACCACTAGTATTTCAAATGCCAGGAGGGTCACCCATAGTGGCCAGGTTTCAGCAGTTTCCAGACTAACACAGACTAAGAAGCAGGGCTGATAATCTACTTCTTAAATAAAGATCTTTTTCTAAATTATATTAATGAAACTTTTACAGTTGTTATATTTATACTTTCATATGCAAACAGATATGTGTGTGCATAGCCACACGCCATCCACATTGTTATGGACTGAATCATGTTCCCAGAAAAATGTGTTGGAATTCTAACACCTATTACCTGAGGATGTAATTGAATTTGAAGATATGGTTTTCTTTGTAATGTTAAAATGGGGTTATACCAGTATAAAGTGTGGTCTAAAATGAATTATTTCTATGTTATAAAAAGATCAAATTAGACAGATTTGAGCATATACCTGGGAAGATAGATACTGTATGAGGATAATAAAGAACCAAAGAATGCCCAGAGTTATCAACAAGAAGCAACTGCCACAGCTAAAGCTCCGATTTGAACTTTCAGTTCACAACATATAGGAAAATACATTTCATTTCTTTAAAGCCAGCCTCTCAGGGCATTTGTGTCACAGTGTCAGGAGGTAACTGAGAAGGAAGTGCTGTACAATCTTTGGCTCAAAGTGGAACCTAGAGATGCCTCAGGAAAAGAAAATACCAAATCACACCCAGGGCCAGAGTCCAGTCTGACTCAGTGACTCTCTAACTAGTTTCCAAGGCTGTAACTTTTCAAAGGGAAACTACCTTTTGAAAGGCAAAACTGTGGAGCTGAACCATAACAGGTCTTCAGTTTAGAGACCGTATTAGGGCTAAGCAGGGATAAAAGAGACAGAGACGAGGACAACTATAAACCACCACTGCAAGAAACTAAGAGGTGGATATAAATGTAAAAGAATTTTACATTCCCAGATACACTTAACTTGAAAATATCAGTATTACCAAAAGCAATCGAGAGGTATAATGCAATTTTGATCCAAATCTCAACAATGTTAATGTTCTTTGTTGAAATGAAGAAAGAAAGACAAAGCTTCAACTTTAGAAAAAAAAAGGGAAGGGAAGTGATCCTGAATAGCTAATGCAATACTGAAAACAGAAACCAAATAGAAGATTTTATGTTTCCCAATTTAAAAATTTATTGTACACCCACAGTAATCAAAATAGCCAAGAGGAAGATGGTCCAAGATGATGGCATAGTCAGATACCTCAGAAAATCCCTTTTACAACAAAATCCTGACTAATAAGTTAATCTCACAGAGATAATAACTTTGGAACCATAAGTGTCAAAGGCTAAGGATGCAAAAAGCAGACCAAGTTCCAAATGCAAAGTCTGTACAAAAACAGCAGACTCAGAAGTGCAGATCACCAACAGGTGGACTTGAGAAGCTCTGACACAAAGCAACCCTTCCAAGCCCAATCTGCCATCACCTGGTGCGGCCAAGCTGGAGGGACTCTGTCTCCAGGTCCAAACTCAGGCAAGAATGCTCTCCACCCTGGAAAAGTTAAATTCACTCATCTCACCCACCCTGCCCACCTAATTTCCTGGACAGAAGACCTGTAGCCCTCTTTCCTTTTTGTCCCTCTCTCCTGGCACCTGATCTTGGTCCACGAACACCCACCACTGTCCCATCCTCAGGATAGAGAGACTACAGATTAGTAGAGCCCACACACTAACCCAACCAATTACACAGGAGTCTTGGGAAGTGCCAGCCAGACAAGTCTTGAAAAAAGTGAAGCCATGGTGCCCCTTGGAGGCAAGGATGGCAAAATAGCACAGTATAGATATAAAAACTCTCAGTAAAACTCAAAGCATATTTAGAAAATGCTACATCTTGACTAAGGGAAATTCACACCAGTTATGCAAGTTCAGTGCAACTTTAGAAAAATCAATGTAGTATACTACATAATTAAAACAAAAGGACTCACTTTATCAAATTCCTTTTCTGCATTGACCAAGACCAATACTCATTCCTGATAAAAACTTCTCTTCAAAATAGAATTTCCTCAATGTAATAAAAAGCTTTTATATGAAACAAATAACCAACCAAGGAGGATAGAAGGAGAATTGATGCCTTTGAGCTGTGGTGCTGGAGAAGAGTATTGAGAATACCATGGACTGCTAGGAAAACG
>NW_006399890.1:723502-741510 GCF_000299155.1 Elephantulus edwardii | reverse complement strand
GAGGGACAGCGCAGGAGAGGAAGGCCCTCTATGAGGTGGATTGATTCAGTGACTGGGATAATTGGGATGGGAGTGTCGGAGACAGTGTGATTGGCACAGGACAGAGCGGAGTTTAGGGCTGTTGTACATAGGGCCGCTATGAGTCGCAGGCGACTCGACGGCACATAACAATAACAATAACAATAACAATTCTCAATGGAGAGAGACTTAAAATATTCTCCCTTGAGAACAGAACCATACAAGATGTCCTTTATCATTATTGTCTTTCATCATTGTACCTATTCCCCAGATTATCTGATTTTATACATAGAAAATCCCCAAAGATTCCACAAGCAATCTAACACTAGTAGAAGAATTCAGAAAAGTAAGAGGATCAACACACAAATATCAAACAAACAGAAAGGACCTCTGCTGGTATTGTCATATGAACTTGTGCTGTTAACCCTAAAGCCATGCAACTCTGCTGGTTCAAATCCAATTCACCAGCAACTCCAAGGGAGAAAGATGAGCAAATTTCCCTGAGTGATTTACAGCCTCTGAAACCCAGGGGAGGATCAGCTATGAATTGGTTCAATCTTCACAGCAATGAGTTTGGGTTTTGAACAAAGAGAACTTGACAAGAAATCAGGAAAACGATACCATTTGAAATAGTCCCCAGAGAAAAACAATCCCCTTCACAATAGCTAATCACAAGATTAAATACTTGGGAGTAAATCTAACAAGAAGTACAAAGGATCTGTCCAAAGAAAATTACAAAATGTTACTACAAGAAACAAAAAGAGACCTGGAGAAATGGAAGAATATACCTTGCTTATAGATAGGAAGACTCAATATTGTGAAAATTATACTACCAAAAGAAATTTACACATTCAGTGCAATCCCAATACCAATTCCATTCTTCAACGAGATGGAAAAGATAATCTCCAATTTAATTTGCAATGGAAAGAAGCCCCAATTAAGTAAAACACTCCTTAAAAAGAGAAACAAAGTAGGAGGCATCGCACTCCCTGATTTCAAATCCTACTACACTGCTGTGGTGGTCAAGACAGCATGATACTGGTACTGGTACAATGGCAGACACATAGATCAATGGAATAGAATTGAGAACTCTTTTTTTTTTCTTTTTCTTTTTTTTAAATTATATTTTATTAATTTTCATAAACATTTACAGAGATTTTGGGCTTCCACTCATTCATTGTTGCACTATTCTCTCTACCCTCCTCCCAGTTTGTTCTTGTCCAAATGCCACAGTGCTTGTCAAAGCCAGTTCTGATTAATCTTCTTTGTCAGTGTATCCTTTGCCATTCCCTATCACTCCTCCCTGAGAGAGACTTCACCCTGAGTCATAAGGAAAAGGGGACGGCGTATTCTCTTAGCTACTTCCTGCTGAAAAGGGACGCTGTGGGTTTCAGGGTGAAGATCTTCTCTCACTACTCTAAAGGGCCCCTTTGGCAGTAGGAAACACATAGACTATTATGGAGATTGATTTTGGAATTCAGATGCACTCTTATTGATTGTGCTTGGCCGTACATGTACATATCCTTGAAGATGTATCATGGGGGTGTTGCAACCTAGAAGACACAAATTTGACTAACAAGTTATAAGTACATGAGTCCAAAAATTATGGAAAAGTAAAAGAAAAGATTCTTTCATTGTTTTACAAACCCTCCCCCAGGTCCCCTCCACCATGCAAGCCCTCGCTCTAGTCTCCTGTGATGACAGAAATACCCAGTTACATCTAGAATTGAGAACCCTTAAATCAGCCCATCTACCTATGGTCAACTGATTTTTTACAAGAAGATGAAATCAGTTAAGTGGGGGAAAGAAAGCCTTTTTAACAAATGGTGCTGGTAAACTCAAGCAAGATCCATACCTCACTTCATACACAAAAACCAACTCAAAGTGGATCAAAGACCTAGGACGAAAATCAAAGACTAGAAACTTCATTAGTGAAAACTTGGAAGAACTCTAGAAGGCCTAATCCATAACATAAACAGTCTTCCAAACGTCTTGAAAAACCTACAACCAGGAGAGGATAAAATAGATCAATGGGACCTTCTAAGAATCAAATCCCAATGCACATCCAAAAACTTCTCCAACAGGGTAAAAAGGGAAGCCACAGACTGGGGGGAAAAATACCTGGTAATGACATGCTGATTAGGAACTTATCTAGAATTTACAGAATATTCGAGCACCACAACAAGACAAAGGTAAATGACCCGATTGCAAAATGGGCACTGGCTATGAACAGACACTTCACCAAAGAAGACATTCAGATGGCCAAGAAACACATGAAGAAATGTTAAAAATCTCTAGCTCTAAGAGAGATACAAATTAAAACAACTATGAGATATAATCTCAAACCAGTAAGAATAGCAAAATTTAACAGAACAGCAAACAACAAATGCTAGCGAGGTTGTGGAAAAACTGGAACCCTTATTCACTGTTGGTGGGATTATAAAATGGTGCAAACAATACGGAAGGCAGTATGACACTTTCTCAAAAAGTTGGAAATAGAAATACCATTTGACCCAGCAATTCCACTACTGGGAATATACCCTAAAGAAACCATACCTGCCACTCAAGCAGGTATATGCTCACCCATGTTTATTGCGGCTTTATTCACAATAGCAAAGAGCTGGAAACAACCCAAGTGCCCATCAACAAACGTGTGGTATATTCACACAATGGGATACTATGCTGCAATGAAAAACAAGGAAGTCATGAAATATACAAAATTGATGACCCTGGAGAACATTATACTGAGTGAAATACCTTAGTCACAAAAGGACAAATACTGCATAGTGCCACTGTTGTAAAGCGAGACTGATATTGGAGTTGGAGGAAAACTAATAGGGGATAAATAATGTATACTGCATTGAAACAGATGAGGGAGAGAGCTGTTTAGGAGGAATATAGGATTTGGTATTGTTATCATGACAAGAGTTCAGAATAAAAGCTGCATAGTGGAGTGGACGGGGTCAGGGAGAGATTGTATAACAATGGAAGAATTCTTTTTTACTTTTCAAAGAGAAAAGAGAACTGGGGAGGGAGGAATGGGCAGGGAGGAAAGTGTGCAATAATGAATGAATGAAAATTCAAAGTCTTTGTAAGCTTTCATAAAACTAAATAAAAATTAAAATAATATTCCCCAAAAAGAGAAAATGCTTATGAATACTTTATCTAAAGATATAAAAGACTACTACTGCAAAGCAACCAGAAGATATCCCCATAAATAGAAGAACATATTACACTCATGGACAGGGAGACCTATTATTGGGGAAAATTCCAGTACCATCGAAAGCGTTCTATAGACAGAATGCAATCCCAATCTAATTTACAACTGGATTGAACAAGAAGAAAAAAAAATCACTATTTTTTATGGAAAGGAAAGAAGCCCTGGAAAACTAAAACAGTAGTGAAAAATACCAAAGTAAGCCACACACTACCTGATTTCTGAATGTACTACACAGCCAAGGTAGTAAAAATGGTGGCAGACACCTAGACCAAGGGGACAGAATTGAGAACCCAAAAGCAAATTCATTCCTATCTGGACAGCTGAGCTTTGGCAAAGGGACTTGGGTCATTAAATGAGGAAGTGGCAGGTTATTTAACCATCTGCTGTCCAAACTGATAACTCTCTGTAGAAAATCAAAAGGACACAAAATAAAACCACACACAAAAACTAATCCCAAATGAATAAAAAAATCTTAATATAAATTCTGAGACTAGAAAGATCGGAGCGAGCTCTGGTGGCCTAGTGGTAAGAACCTGCATTGCAATCTCAAATGTATGTGGTTCAAATCCACCAGCTGCTCTGTGGAAGAAAGATGCACAATTTCCTCCTCAGCTATTAACTGCCTCTGAAAACTTGCTGGAGGTTCAGCTGTGGGATGGTTTCAACTTGACAGTACTCAACAACAACAGCAACATAAAGAACAGGTAAGAAAGAACTGCTGGCAGTTAAAAGAAGCCCTGATAAATGGCATAAATAAATACAAAACATCACTGTAAATACACAAATGGCAGATAATGAACTAAACATGTGAGACTTCCTCAAATTACATGTTGTTGTTGTTGTTATGTGCCGTCGAGTCGTTTGTGACTCATAGCGACCCTACGTACAACAGTCCTAAACCCTGCTCTATTCTGTGCCAATCTCACTGCCTCTGACACACCCGTCCTGATTACCCCAGTCACTGAATCAATCCACCTTGTAGAGGGTCTTCCCCTCCTGCGCTGCCCCTCCACCCTCCCATGCATGATGTCCCTCTCTGAGGACCTGTCCCTCCTTACAACATGTCCAAAGTATGTCAGACGAAGCCCCAGAATCCTTGCCTCCAAAAAGTAGCCTGGTTTAACCCTCTCCAGGATGAATCTGTTTGTTTTCTTGGCAGACCGGGGTACATTCAATACTCCTCCAGCACCAGAGCTCAAAGGCATCAATTCTCCTTCTATCCTCCCTATTGTCCAACTCTCTGATGCAAATTACACACTTAAGTTTATCAAAAGATTTCATGCCATACTTATTTAATGTGATATCTGCTCATCTTGTGGGTAAGGAGTAGCACTACCAACCCAAAGGCAGATGGTTGGAATCCACCAGCTACTATGTAGGAGAAAGGTGAGCAATCTCCACTTGTGCAATTTTCTCAAAAATAAAAAAGTATAAATTAGAAACCGAGTAATGTTTTATTATGACATATCCATCTTACTGACAGTTATTTATTATTATTAATTAAAAATATATTCCTTTTCTAAAGGGTTTAATTATTTGAAGTGGCATCTCCAAATCCAGACTACATTTGGGTTGATGCAGATTTGAAAACCAAGTAAGAATAAACTGCACCTTGTCCTTACAAGCCTCTTGCAGAAGGTTTGCTTCTAATCTTACCCTGGAATGACACCCATAATGCACCTCCTTTATATTTGAGTTGTTGTTGTTATTGTGTACTGTAGAGTTGGAACCAACCCATAGCTGACCCTCCAGCAGGTTTTCAGAGGCAGTTAACTGCATGGGAGGAGATTGCCCATCATTCTACAGAGCAGTTGGTGGCCTCAAACTAAGTGCCTACAGGATTGTAGTGCAGCTTCTTCCTTCTAGGGCACCAGGGCCATGTTTGAGTAACAAACCTGAAAGTTAAATCAACAAGTAATAATTTACCATAATCAACATAAAAATTAAAATATGATCCCACTATAAGGTGGCCAAACCACCAGGAACATACTATTTTTAGAATGATCACCCACATTAAGTCAAAAGAGCATCAGTTGATGAAAGATAAAGTTAAGAAGGCAGAAAGGGGTAAGACAGAAGGATCAATGGGAATGAGGATTACAGGGAGGAGAGTGGGGAGAGGGGAATTAATTGTGGTTATTGTAATGAATGTTCTAAAACAAAATGTGTATAAATGGTCAGACGAAAAGCTAATTTTCTTTATAAACTTTCACTCAAATTACAATTAAAAAAGAAAAGAACATGTGATTCCAACTGGTCAAAACCATGAGATGACTAAAGAGTTTCAAACTAAAATGTTAACAGATGGGATCAGGTATCTTTTTTAATCACCTTTGTTCTTTTATATATTTGAAGTAATTTACAATCAAGTTAAATGACATAATTTATATTTATAATTATAAATCTACTTTATAATTACAGAGTTTTAGCCCACTGCTAATTCATAAAAAGAAACTTTAAAATTACAGTATGTGACTTTAGAGTCTTCTTTAGATATTATTCCAGTGTAATATGGGAGCTGTTATAGAGACAATGTTGATGTTTTAGATGGAACAGGCTAAGCTGCCCCCATGGTTTATAAAAGAGTCCATTTACAAGCTAGTTTCCATAGTGTAGTGGTTATAAGGTTTGCCTAACGGAAGAGTCAATTTATCATTCTGCTTGTCCGTATTTTGTCCTGCCTTCAAAATAAAACCCACAGAGCAGCATCAGCACAATTTTGCTTCATTACCATAGCAACATAATAGTGACAAAGGCACACAGCTCCTTCCAGCTCTCTCATGAATACATGCCCTGCTATTGCCTTTTTTCATCTGCTTTTCTTCATTACCATCTTACTATATTTTTATTATTACTATACTTTTTAATATGTTGTCTTCCTTCTGCCCCAAAAGTTTGTGTGACAAGCAGAGTTTATGTTAAAACATTACATTCTATATACCAGTTTATCCCGTTTTATACCGTTGAAGGCTCCTCCTCTTCAGCTATAAGTAAGGAACAGTTTTGTTTTTCCTGGGAAGCTTATCTAGTCAATATTGTGGAATACAACTAATATCTGCATCAAAGCTTGATTTGTATGTGCTCTTAGGGACAAGAAGAATTGGATGCATGCTGGAAAACAACTAGTAGAACTGGATTTTGTTGGGTTTTACTCCTTTCCTATTCCTGTATCTCCTAAGCACATACAAAACAAAATCATTGTTGGTGCTGGTTGTAGTGGAAAGATTGGACTGTAATAAGAGTAACTGCAGTGAAGTATTTCAGCTATACTTAATGAAACCAAGAGCCTGAACAGTCATGTTTTATAGCAAGAATGGACAGATGAAATGCTTACCTAGCACATACATGGGGAGTTCATCTTTCTCTTACACTTCTTCCTCGCTCCTAAGATTTCTTACTTTACTAAGGTATTTGCCATCCTCTTGAAAGGCACAGCCTTCAGAAAAGCCTGAAGCCTAGAAGATGTCTTTTTTTAAAATTATTATTAAATTTTATTAGTTTTAATGAACATTTACAGAGATTTTGGGTTCTCATTCATTCATTGTTGCACTGTTTTCTCTACCCTCCTCCCCAGTTCGTTCTTCTTCCCCCCGCCCCCGAATGTCTGTTTTAATTGTCCAATTGCCACAGTGCTTGTCAAAGCCAGTTCTGATTAATCTCCTTTGTCAGTGTGTCCTTTACCATTCCCTATCACTCCTCCCTGAGAGAGACTTCACCTGATTCATAAGGAAAAGGGGATGGCGTATTCTCTTAGCTACTTCCTGCTGAAAAGGGACACTGTGGGTTTCAGGGTGAAGATCTTCTCTCACTACTCTAAAGGGCCCCTTTGGCAGTAGGAAACACATAGACTATTATGGAGATTGATTTTGGAATTTAGATGCACTGTTATCAATTGTGCTTAGCCGTACATGTTCATATCCTTGAAGATGTATCATGGAGGTGTTGCAACCTAGAAGACACAAATTTAACTAACAAGTTAAAAGTACATGAGTCAAAAACTAAAAAGCAGTAACATTCCAAGTAGAGGTTCTAGTAGTGGCACAAATCAAGTTACAGAAGATAAGTCTTGATTGATGTTAAGAGCTAAAATTGCTACTTGGACTCTCTCCCTCTCATAGAAGGCTGCAGTATCTCAGGAAACAAGTACGAAATTATCACACTCGAACGAATGTGATCGTACCTTTGGAAGGAGCCAAAAAAGTGGTTACACCATGAACTAGCCCTCCCCCCAGCCAATCACACAGTCTCATGAGATTGGGAATCATAAAAGCAGTGCCCGCATGGTGGCAGCTGCTCTCTTTCTCCTTTTCTGCTGATAGTGTATTGTGTGGAAGGTTTGGCTTCACCTCTGTTTTTCTGGGGGTCCTTTCTCGCTTTCCCCTTTTCTTTCTTTTTCACTTGAACTCTTGCATGACTCACCTTTTACTAGCTCTGCCTCGTGTCATATTTCCTTAATATGCTTTTTTCACTTGTTTTGCTAAATCGCCACTGTGTGTTTGTAGGTTCACTTAACGACAGTCAACTCAACTCACCCACTCACAGGAAATAATAGCAAGTGGTGAAGAGAGAGAGAGAACTCTGGTTCTAGCATGATTCAATCCCTAGGAGCTACTTACACTACTAGTCCTTCACTCTGATGGGGTAGTCTTTAGGGAGTTGTGCTGCTGGAACTCAAATCCACCAGTCCTTCCAAGGGAGAAAGAAGTGCAGTCTCCTCCTTTTCTATTTACAGCCTTGGAAACCCAATAGAGGGTCAGCTGTGAAGTCAGTTCTCACTCTGGCAGTGAGTGCTATTTATTCCCTTGCCAGCCTACTGTGCAACCCTCAACTTTATCCAATCAAAGAATGAGATGTTCTTCTGGCCAAGAAAACGTAAGCAGAAGGCTGCTATTGGCTTTCTGGAAAGGTTTTCTTGTTCTTTTTCTTTTCTTTTTCCTTTTTCTTGTTGTGTGTTGTCAAATTGGTTCCAACTGACACAGGAGATTGTCCTTCTTTTTCCAGCAGAGCATCTGGTGGATACAAACTGTGCACCTTTGAAGTTTCCTTATTCTTAAGGAGAGTTACAGTATATGGTAGTAACTCCCCAACACACATGCTCTACTAGTTCCACAGTGGTAAAAAATTTAACTACTTGGTCATCCCTCATAAAGAAGTTTCCCAAACAACTTTGAAACCCAGCATGACCTGTTAAGTTCTAGCCACCAGGATAAAAATAGAAGTGTGGTGTGTCCACTCCTGAGAACCTTGAGAGTGGCTTTTGCCCACCTTCCCTTTTTCTTTATTCTACTCTGAAATTGAGATGAAACAATCATTTTAGAACATGAATAGCCTTGGGAATGGAGACCTTATAAGAACACAGAAGAAAGACCCTTGTACTCTGACATTGTGGAGGACTCAACACTGATCTGCCTTTAGTCTTCAATATGTGAGAGAAAGAGTTTGATTTCAAATCAATGGTTCTTTTACAACTACCAAGAAAGCAATAGGAAATTAACTTTTAAAAAGCCCCTTAATAAGTTGAAATGAACATTATTTTAAAAGGAGGAAGTGTCCTCTTAGTTTAGAAGAACTATTAAAAGTAAACCTTCTATAGTAACAACCCTCCTTGAGCTATCAAAGCTGGGTTTACACCCACTGCTTCAATTACTTACAAACTAACATTTCACAGCCTACAATTAATAGCTTAATCTGCTCTGAATCATAGTGGTTAAGGAAGACTCAAGATAGTTATACATGAGCAAGCTCTAATTGACCTTTTCAGAGTCTGGGGGCAATGTATAGTAGGAGGAGTTATACCTAACCACAGTTTTATCCATCTCTTTGAAGACGTAAAGCCACTAAGTACAACTACTGTAACTTAGAACCAAAGTTGAACAGAGAACCTATCACTTTTAACGTTGTCATGTACCTGAGTCAGAATTGACTCATAGTTGAAACTTCCAGTGGGTTTTCAAAGAATGTAAATAACACAGAAGTCTGTCGATCTTTTTCCCAAAGAGCAGTAAGTGGATTAGAACAGTGTACCTTTGGTTTGGTACTAAGCCACCTATCACTCTAGTAGTAGTAGCTTAAAGAGGCCTAACTGGAGAAAATACAAATGATTGCCTTTATGAACTTTATAACTTTATGAACTTTGCAATAGTTATAGGCTTATAGTTATATGGTTATAATTAAAAGGCTGCAGGCCTTTTGTTCATAGGGTCCCTATGAGTTGTGCCCGGCTTGAAGGCAATCAACAACTCACTGACATAATTATGCAACACAGATTGACTAAAATAGTTATGAAACACAGACTACAGTGAGGTGGTCTGTGCCATTGCAAACACCTCATTGCGACTGTTAAATCCTATTGCATGAGGGTGCAACTTATCAGCTTGTTGGATCTGCTTCCAAGTGATTCACAGACTGTTAGAGAGGAACGGGGCTCGGTATACTTACCAGTCTGTGAAGAATATTTCAGTTGTAGACAAACCCTGATGACATGTACTTCAGGATATTCGGGAGGGTTTTCATCCTAGAAGTAGCATTTTAAAGAATTCTCCTTCCTACCACAATTCCACTGACTCCTTCTCAGTCCCTACAGATGGCCCCAGGATACTATGGCCATTCTAATCATTCTAGTTCATGCAACAGTGACCCTCCACCAGCCCCTAGAGACTTGCAGCTTGAGGCTCAGTACCCTTAAGAACACGAAGTCTGTATGCCATCCTTGTTGGGTGTTTTGTTTTGATTCACAGCCATTGGTGGAGCTCTTAAGGATCTTTAGCACTAATACTTGAACCCAGGTGTGTGCAAAGCCCCATATACAGCCTTCAGCTGCACTTCAAGGTATTTGCGTATTTTGACATGGCTGAGGATCATATACCTACTTGCTCATCAGATAAACAATGAACCATCATTCTGACAGTCCAGAAGGCCTGGGACATAGGCATCTCACCTCACCACAGGCAGCCTCTTGTCAATGGAAGACACTCAAGACTAGAAGAAGTACAATAGTAGGTAAGCTCAGACTGGAAGTTGCTCAGGCAAAACTGAACCTCTCCTTTCCCAGATGCTTTAGTTATGCAAACCATCTTGAGAGACTGGATGTGGGGGCGCTTCACTTTCACAGCCCCATCTAAATGGGCCAGTTTCTGGAAAATCCCGTCTCTCCTCAGGTATTTGCTGAATATGCAAAATATTTTTAGCATCAAGAAAGTAATAGAAGACTTTATACAGAAGCACAACCCTACAACTTTAAAATAAAACAGGGAAATGATTTAACAACAACAAAAACAAAGTAATACCATTCTGCCACTTTATCCTCCTCAGCAAGGATGGAAATGTGTGTTGTGAAACACCTTGCTACAGCCTACTCCAATTCTCCTTCTTGAGAATTGGAGAATTTATTGAGAGAAAGCCTTTCCTTTCTTGCTAATAAACTATTGTACCGTGGGTTTATTGTTCAGAAAGGCTTTTCGAGGCCACTGCCTTTGACTCTTGCCACATGACTGGGCAGGAACATGGAAAGTGGGTGTGAAAAGATTGTGATGAGATTGGTCAGGTTTTGCCATCCCACCAGGTTTAAATTAAACATGGTTATCAGCAGAAAGTAGAAATCTCGTTACTAATGAAGAAACAGCAGAGAATGTAGCTTGAGTTTTTCAGGACCAGGGATTCCTGGGTGGGGCAGACTGGAACCTGGATGAGAGCAGACACAGTGAAGAGCAAGAAGTGAGAGCAAATGCTTACAGGACTGCTGCCCCACAGAGCCAGAGCCACAGGCCTTAGCCCAAGCTCACTGGAAGTCTGGGAGGAGACACCACAATTGCCAGTACTGAGGGAGCTTTGTAGTACATGACCTAACGTTATGAGACTGATGGTGGAAAGGGGCTATCGAGAATACTTGAGGCGTTGTCCTCACTGAAGAACTGCAATCTGTTGCCTTCTGAATCTGTTAGCTTCCCTTAAAACTTCTTAGCAGCAGGAAGATGGGGGGGGGGAGGGGAGGCTCTAGATGATTGGTGTTAGTATTAAAAGTAGGTTCTAGAGTCTGGCTGCCTGCTGGGGTGGGCAGCGCGTGCCTGAGCTCCTCCACGTCCGCCGCCCGCGCCCCCAGACAGTTAATCTGGCGGGACTCGGTTTCCCAATCTTGTGTCTGTCGTGTGGACGGTGGGTGAAATCCCAGCTGTTTCTTCTCATTTTAGCGGCCTGTTTACCTTACAGTCTGCCCTGTACATACATGGTTGGAGTTCATCAAGAGATCTGGTCCCCTAATTCAAGCCAGTAAGATTGCTGGTATCTGTGGCAGTTGAGAAGCAATTGAAATAAAAATATGGGAAATCCACCACACTATTCCTTTCAGTGAGCCAAAATGTACTGATATTGGGGCTGTGGCCGGAATGACAAACTGGAGAGAAGAGATGCTGCATTTTTATCTTCAAAAAGAAGACAAAGCGAACTATTATAGTGACATATGCAAAGATTTGGAGTTAGAAAAACAAAAGGAAGGAACACACGTAGTGCTTCTCAGGCTTGGAAGAACAGAAGGACGATTCAAGCCTCCAGTTGCAATAGTGAAAGAATCTATGAATGCATTATGAAATGGCACAGGAAGCATCAAAGAAGATGGAAGGAATACACGGTCACTGTACGAAAAAGAATTGGTGACATTCAGCCATTTCAGGAGATAGGATATGAGCAAGAACCAGTGGTATCGAAAGAAGACATCTGAGTTGCACCAAAGGCATTGAGAGAAATTAGGGAGAAAGGAGGCTTCAGAAATGAATGGAATGGAAGGGAGAGATTTCAGCAAACTGATTAAGCATTGGAGATGATCATTCATGTATGCCAAAGAATTTGGAAGATAGCTACCTAGCCAGCTAACTGGGAAAGGTCCCTGTCAGTGTCCAGTCCAAAGGAATGTGATCCAAAGGAATGTGGAAAGCATTTTAAAAAAATTTTTATTGTGATTTTAATGAAAGTTTACAGAAAAAAAAAAAAGAAGGTTCTGAAATCCTAGGGGCCATGACTGTCCTGGTAGGTATCTGTTTTGACGTGGATGTTGTCAATGAAGACAGTTGAGGCAATGCGGACAGTACAGATCAGTCAGCTCCCTTCATGCACTCCTTGTACATAAACTCTCTCTGCCAAAGGAAAAAAGAAAAAGACTTCCTTCTCAGACTGCAGCCTGCCTTTCTTTCAGTCTAGAAGGACAATTGAATTTGACCTCTGCATTAAAGAAGTTTGAGTTCCACTTTAGTTAGCTCATATCCAGCAAGAAGATCTAATGCTCTGTCTATGAGAAGAGCACAGTAAGTAATATTGATGCTGGAGGTAAGATCAAGACCCAGAGGGCCCCTGGCTGAGTTTGGCCACCTTGGGCTTTTTCCTCAACTGTAAACCGAAAGGTTTCCTAATGCTAGATATCAAGTCATAGTCTGAGCCTGTCCCTAAAAGCTTTACTCTCATCACTGAAAATGGGCCAAGAATTTGAAAAACGAGGATAAACAGAAAACAAAACTGAATAACGAGATAGAAAACTTGCATCATCACTGAAGCAAAAGTTTGTTGATTTAAGTAAGCGATGAATTAAGACTTTGGCTGTTTCTAGTAGATTATCTGATAATCACCTCTAAGAATCGTATGCATGTCTCTAACCAGTCTTGCTGTTGTTATTGCTATTGTGTACTGCCAAGCCAATTCCAATTTATAATGACCTTAAAAATTCAAACTCGTTGCTTTCAAGTCAGAATTTTTTCATAGCTGGCCCTCCATTGCATTTCAGGTGTTCTAAATAGCACAGAAGGCGATTTCCCATCCTTTTCCAGATGAGACACTGGTGAACTGGAATCTCCAGAGAGGAGCTATCTTTGGAACAACAAAACATCTCCTCACAGACTCACCACCAGGGCTCCTTGTAGTGACCCTATAGGACAAAGCAGAACTGTTCTAAAATTTTTCTGGAAGCATGTCACCGAGAAAAGAGAGGTAGTTTCCAATTTCTGACTTCTGGGTTAGCAGCTAAGTGTTTAACTGTTGTGTCACTGAGGCTTATTTCATAATCACACAGATTGAAAATATTTTCTATGCTTTGAAGTATATTAATTATACATTTCTATAAGATTGGGTTTTTTTGCTTTAAAATTATTCATTTTTACCTATGGTAAAACAATTCATACATTTCTGACATGTAAATTATTCATGTTTATTCACTTTTTCTCCCATGTTTCTTTTTATTACTTGTAAAATATTCTGTTAAAAGGATACAAGACATTGTTTCAAATACAAAGTAGAGTTTAAAAAAAATGTTTGCTCCAAAAGCATGTGTCAAACATCATTAAAATGGACATGTATAATATAGCAATGTATGTATATACAGATATTTTAAATATTTATAAATATCAAACACTACACACTGGAGATGATAATTTTTTTAAACATTATCTTTAGTCTGACAGTTTGCAAGGTTATAGCTTTGTATCCAATATGAATCTTTCATCTTGACTTTTTGGAACAGAAAGATTAGAAAATGTTCACAACTATTAAAGAGAATTAACAAAACCACAGGTGTGATGAGCAAGCAGCACTGGTAGGTCAAAAATTATGTGTGGAGATTCATCCCTGAAAGGGTGAAGCTTAAGGATAGACTGCACAGAAAACTGATGAAAGACAGAAGCCTCAAAACTGTTTTGATAAATGCACATGGTACATTCCCTAGAACTGATCTTATATTAGGACACAAAGCAAGCCTCAACAAGTTTAAAAAACACTGAAATAATACACAGTATCTTCTCAGATCACAATTCCATGAAACTAGAAATTAACCACAAGAGGGTAAAGCTTCCCACATGGAAGATAAATTACAGACCACAATTGGGTTATGGAAAAAATAATGAATGAAATTTAAAATTTCCTTGAAACAAATAAAAATACAACATATGAAAACCTCTAGGATGCAGCTAAGGCAGTCCTCATGGGCAATACATAGCAATAAGCAGACACATAAAAAAAGGAAGGAAGAAGCAACATTAATGATATAACAATCAATGATCAATCAAACAGAAACAGCAACAATCTAATCCCAAAACTTCTAGCAGAAAGGACATTTTTTTTATTTCTTAGTTTTAGATTTCCTGTTTTATTCTGAAAACAATCTTTTCTGATATGTATTCAAATGATTATATTACAGTATCTCAAGGTATACAGAAATTGCCTATATTCTCCTATAAATTTATAGAGCACTCATAATTATTAACTTATTAATATTTAGGAATTTAAGCATAACAAGACTTTCTTTTTCCAACTTTTAAAATTCTTTTTCCCACCTAAGTCAATATATATTTGATATCTGCATTATAGGTGCATATAATGAAAAACATGTCTGTCAAACTGACAACAGAATTAAACAGCAAACAGAGTCTTTGACAGAATTCAATTTGCAAAGGCAAAGTCACTCAAGGAAGGGTAGAGAAATTTACTTCCTTATGAAATGGTCAATTATAGTTAACAAAGATGTTAAAGATTTCCTAAATATTTTCATATTCTTTTAACATACAGGTCTATATTACGAGTGTGTGGTGTTTGTAACTTAACATGTCTAATCTAGACTCTGAATTCCTATTTTGGGGATGTTCTTCACCAAAAGGCCTTAGGAAAAAAGATGAGAGGTAGTATAGGAAAGGGAGGACACTTGTCCTTCATACACTTACTCTTGTCATTTACTAGAGAGGTGTTGTTGTTGTTATGTGTCGTTGAGTTGATTGTGACTCATAGCGACCCTATGTACAACAGCCCTAAACTCTGCTCTGTCCTGTGCCAATCACACCGTCTTTGACACACCCATCTCAAGAGTAGAGTGGGTTATTTAAAATTTCAATGAGCTGAGAGATTAAGGTTATAATTGAACAATCAGAGTGATGGCCATCATTAGGTCACCACCTGCCAAACACCAGAAAATTACCTTGCTGCAACACACATGCAAAACTATTTTGCTGTTCTACTATTTTGTCAATAATAAGGGCAAAGTGGGAGGTTTAACTAATTTAAAAATACCTGCTATAACCCATAAACAGTCTGAATAAAAAAATTATTTATTCTGCTTCCAATCATAACTGATTTCCATCCACATTTATTTTTTAAGGTAAGAAACAAGAAATTAACTGAAGAAATAGTTATGGCCTTGAACTATGGAACCTTACACTATAACACATTGATTGATTTAAAAGATGTAGAGCATCACTGTAAAGGTGTTCATCTTGTTGGCTTTTAACAAGCAATAGATGGAGCATTAATGAGCATTCTCCACAAAGGCTCTGCAGCAACTAACACACTGCTGGTACACAGGCTCAAAGCTGGAGACATTCCCATAATAGGGATCTTCTTTAATACGTTGTTTTTGTGGATCATAGCCTCCAAGTAGTTCAATTTTAGCTTTGCAGTTTTTAACTTGATTACCTTTGCTATTCAAATCTCTCAGATTGCTTTCATTCATACATAGTATATAATCAAATGTGGCAAAGTCTTCTTTGGTAACCTGCTGGGCAATGTGAGTCATAGGAATACCATGCTTCTTCATGCAATTTTGCCGTCATTAATTAGGAGGGTTTCCTATTTCATAAGTAGATGTTGCTGCGCTGTCTATTCTCCACTTATCTGAAAGTTTTTGATCAGTGATGAGTTTTCTGAAAACTGCTTCTGCAATGGGTGATTGACAAATGTTACCTAGACATACAAAGAACATGGATTTCTACACCTGTTCAGCCATCTTCACACACTTAGAGCTTAAAAGTGAATTAGTCACCAGCCGGACAGTAGAAAGGAAATTTTAAGGACAAAAGTTGGAATCAAATAGAAAACAGACCATCAATAAGACCAGAAGCTGTTTTTCCAAAAGGGTCAATAAAATTGACAAACTTAACAAAAGGGGGAGGGGGAAGAAGATGCAAATAACTCAATTAAGAAATGATAGATGTGACATCACAATAGAACCAGATGAAATTAAATCAATAATATCAGAATATTATGAAAAGCTATACTCTGATAAATTTGAAAACCTAGAAGAAATAGACAAATTCCTTGAAACTCATATCCTCCCTATACTGATATGGACAGATATTGAACAGACACACCACAAAAGAAGAAATTAAGCAGGTCATAAAAAGACTCCCCCACAAAAAAATTTTTAGACCCGATGGCTTCCTGGTAGGTATTTGAACATCAAAAGGGGTTTTCCTGCTTTGTTAAAAGCAGGAAAGGTATGCATCAAGATTGTATCATTTTAACACTGCATGGTATCATTTAACACTGCTGAATTATACCAAACATTCAGAGATGATCAATAACCAAATCTACTTAAATTATTTCAAAAAATTTAAAAAGAAGAAACACTTCTAGAGTCATTCTATGAAGCAACATAACCCTAATACCAAACTAGGCAAAGACATTATGAAAAAAGAAAACTACAGACCAATATTGCTCATGAATATTGATGCAAAGATCCTTAACAAAATCCTAGCCAATAGAATCCAACAGCCTATCAAAAAAAATACTTCATCATGACTAGGTAGGATTCATAACAGGTATGTAAGGATGGCTCAAATAAGAAAAGCAATCAATGTAATTAATCATAAGCAAAGAATAAGAACCACAAAATCCAAGCAATTGATGTAGAAAAGGCCTTTGACAAAATCCAGCACCACTTCCCGATTAAAACACTCACCAAATTAGGAATAGAAAGGAATTTGCTCAACATAACACAAAGTATATATGCAAAACTAAGAGTCAATATCATTTTTAAAAGAAAAAGACTAAAAGCATTCTCTTTGCAAACAGGGACCAGACAAGGATGCCCACTGTAACCACTCCTATTCAACATTGTATTGGAAGTACTTGCTAGGGCAATTCAGCAACAGATGAAAATAAGAGGAATCCAGAATGACAAAGAGATGGTGAAACTGTCACTATATGCAGATGATATAATAGTGTACACAGAAACCACAAGAATTCAATAAAAACCACTTGAGTTAGTAGAACAATTTAGTAGGGTGGTAGGATACAAGATCAATATACAGAAGTCAGTTGCTGGATTCCTCAGAGAAGTAAAACACAGAGAAGAAAAATAACAGCCTCCTATATGGACTGAAGCTCAACGTCAAGAAAACAAAGATTCTAACCACTGGGCCAATTGGCATCATCAGCATGGATAATGAAGAGATTGAGATAGTTAACAGTTTTAATTTACTTGGCTCCACAGTCAATACTCTTGGTAACAGCAGCCAGGAAATCAGGAGATGAATTGTATTGGGAAAGTCGACTGTGAGGGACCTCTCAGGAGTACTGAAGAGCAACAATGTCAGGCTGGAGACTAAGGTGTGCCTGATCTGGGCTATAGTCTTCGCAATTATGTGCTATGCATCAGAGAGTTGGACAGTGAATAGAGTTGATAGAAAGAGAATTGATGCCTTTAAGCTTTGGTGCTGGAGAAGAGTGTTGAATATACCATGGACTGCTAGGAGAACAAACAGGTTTGTCCTGGAAAGGGTAAAGCCAGAGTGTTCCCTGGAGTCAAGGATTCTGAAGCTTCGTCTGGCATATCTTGGGCATGTTGCAAGGAGGGACTGGTCCTTGGAGAGGGACATCATGTTTGGCAGAGTGGAGGGGCAGCGAAGGAGAGGAAGACGTTTGATGAGATGGATCGATTCTGTGACTGGAGCAGTGGGAATAAGTGCATTTGAGATGGCTAGGTTGGCACAGGATAGAACAGCATTTAGAGCTCTTGTACATAGGGTCG
>NW_006399890.1:717564-722470 GCF_000299155.1 Elephantulus edwardii | reverse complement strand
GGGATGGGAGTGTCGGAGACAGTGTGATTGGCCCAGGACAGAGCGGAGTTTAGGGCTGTTGTACATAGGGTCGCTATGAGTCGCAGGCAACTCAACGGCACATAACAACAACAACAACATGTGTGGTCAACTGATACTCAATAGGGAAACAAAACCTATCAAATGGAGAAAGAACAATCTCTTCAACAAATGGTGCTGGCAAAACTGGACTGCTACCTGCAGAAAGCTGAAGTAGGATTCACATCTCACACTCTACATATAAATCAACTCAAAGTGCATCAGGGACCTAGGAGGAAAGCTAACAAAATGGAACCTTGCTTAGAAGGCCTAGCCTATGGCATAAAGAGGCTGACAAATACAGATAGAAATACATAAGCAGGAGATGGATAAAATTGATGAATGTAACCTTTTAAATATTAAATCTCTGCGTGCATCAAAAACTTTTTTCAACAAGGTGAAAAGAAAGCCTACTGACTAGGGAAAAGCATTTGGCATTATTATTTCAGACAAGGATCTCATAACAAAAGTTTAGACTATTACAGGGCCAGAAAAACACTGATAACCCAATTTAAACACGGACAAAAGACATGGAAAGACTTTTCACAGAGACAGACATTCATAAGGCCAATAGATACATGAAGAAATGCTGAAAACAACTGGCAATAAGAGAGATGCAAGTCAAAACCACAATGAGACACCATCTCACCCCAGTGCAGTGGCAAAGTTTAACAGGACCGCAAGTAATAAATGTTGGAGTGGATGTGGAGAGATAGAAATTCTTATACATTGTTGGTGGGACTGTAAAATTGTACTACCTCTCTGGAAGGCAGTTTGGCATTTCCTCAAAAAGCTGAGCATACAAATTCCAAATGACCCAGCTATTCCACTACTAGGAATATGTTGTTGTTGCTGTTAAGTGCCGTCGAGTCGCAGGCGACTCATAGCTACCCTATGAAGGAGAGGCCTCGATGCTTGGATGCAGTCCTCAGAACAGAGCAGGGAAACATTGCAAGGGAGTGCCTCGGGGATGTATCCTGTCTTCATACCTTTTCAATCTGTATGCAAAACAGATCATTTTGGAGGCTGGGCTTTATAAGGAGGAATGTGGCATCAGGATTTGAAGAAGACTCATTAACAACCTACCTTATGCAGATGACACAAGCTTGCTTACTGAAACTGGGGAGGACTTGAAGGGCTGGCTGCAGAAGGTTAAGGACTATAGTCTTCAATATGGATTAAAGCTCAATATCAAGAAGACAAAGATTCTCACCACCAGGCCAATTGACAGCACCATGATGAATGGAGAAGAAACTGAGGTTGTTAACAGTTACAGTTTGCTCAGCTCCATAATCAACAGTTTTGGCACCAGCAGTCATGAAATCAAAAGGTGAATTGCATTAGGTAAATCTGCTGTCAGGGACAGCAACTGAGAAGCAACGATGTCAGTCTAGAGACTAATGTGTACCTGACCCAGTCCATGTTCTTTGCAATTACTTGCTATGCATCAGAGAGCTGGATAATGACTAAGGAGGATAGAAGAAGAATTGATGCCCTTGGATTGTGGTGCTGGAAAAGAGTCTTAAACATAACCATGGACCACCAAGAAAACAAATAGGTCTTTCTTAGAGAGGGTGAATCTAAGTCTCTCCTTGGAGGCTCGGATTTTGAAGCTCTGTCTCAGATACTTTGGGTATGTGGCCAGGAGGGACCAATCCTTGGAGAAGGACATCATGTTCAGAAGGGTGGAGGGACAGCGCAGGAAAGGAAGACCCCAGATGAGATGAGGCAATCTGGGGCAATGGGTGGCGGGTGGTTGGTGTATTGGAGTCAATGAGACTGGCTTAGGACAGGTCAGGCTTTTTATTACATAGAGTTTCTATAAGTCGCAGGTGACTTGATAGCACGTAACAGCAACAATGAATGGGAAAGATTGTATGAAATACAATGTGAATGAAGGAAAATATGAAACACAAACTTTGTAAGCAAACCATTATTTTTTTTTAAACCAACCAATTCCAAGTTCCTACTTGAGTCCCTGGTACCAAAGGGGAAAGATGCACAAAGCTGAGAGGTGTAAGTGCTTTGAGGCATCTGCAGGGCCAGCAGCTGTCTCATGCTATTCAGGTTACCTGGACTAATCTTTGAACTCTTCCTTTTATGAGTTTTATGACCTCACGGGCAAATAAATTCCCTACTTTCCCCCCCTAATGCTTCCGTGTTTTCAAAGTTTCAATGCATTTTGTCTTTAAAATAAAGGAAATCACCCTATCCTAAAAACAAAACAAAACAAACAAAAAAAAAAACACCCAAAAAACAACAAACCAACAAAAACCAAGCCAAACAAACAGACAAAAAACCCAAACTAAACAAAAAAACCTGTTTTGATAACTGGGGAGGGAGGAAATCAAACTATTTTGAGAACTGAAAGTTGCCAATTGTGTGGTCTGGGCTGAGAGGGGGAACAATGATAGAACTTTTTTCCCCAAGAAAAAAGTGACCTTGGGAGGAGAGGGGTCAGAGAGGAAAATGTGCTACAATGAACAATGAGAAACCCAAGTACTTTATAAACTTTCATTAAAATCTCAACTAAAAAAAGTTGCCAGTTGTTTTGGCATACTTCATGACACTGGGATTCTTGTCTTTCTTGGAATTTTATTTAGTGAATGAATGAATATATTAAGATTATTTCAGATTTTAGCTGGGAATTTCTGTAGCCTGCATTTTAATTCTTGGGTTCTTTTCTGTTTCTATTATCATATAGCATTATTATATGTCATAATATCAACTTAAACAAACAAAACCCCTCCTATCTCCTGAGGTAATCTGTTGGTTAAATGACTGATTGGCTCACAGAATTAAGAATATCACCCATGGGCACTGTGCTCCTAGAAGAAAATCTTTTTGAGGAGAGAAAATGGCCAGCAAATACTTTAAGATAAAGAAGAAAGGGTAAGGAGATAGGGAAGCTACATTAATCAAAACAGAGCCACAAGAACAAAAATAATAACGCATTACATAGCTCCTGCATTATGAAAAATCTAACCAAGATCACTAAACAGTTTGTACAGAAATTATTGCATTAGAACTTCAACTACTGTGTAAATTCTTACACAACCACCCCCCAAAAAATACAATAAAATATTCTTTACAATAAGATAGAATACATTCACAAGCAAACAAAAATCAAAGGAATATCAAGCAAGAATAAAAACTGGTAGAGAATGCTGTTAAAACCTTTACCAATGTTCTCAGGCTGACATCACTATAACAAAGTAGTTGAAATATTTGTTGTGATCAAGAAATTGAGAATAAATGAATAATCAGGTAAATAGCAATGGGTTGGCTGCACTACCATAAGAAGATGAGGCTTGAGATCCTGCAGAGAGGGGCCGTGTGCAGGGCAGAAGGGCAGAAAGCCCAGGGGAGGATGCACTCAGGAACAGAATCATCACCTTGCAAAAACATCCATTGCTCTTATTAGCCCACCATGCTTTTCTGCCACACTTCAAACACCAGATGGACAGCCAGCTGTCAGAAAACTCTGTGTGTATGCACCATCCACAGGAGTAACGTATGAGGAAGGGACAGTTTTAGAGTCTTGTACTTTCATGTGACTCGATGGCACATAACAACAACAACAACTTTCATGTGAGAAATGCTTGTAAGGCAGCAGGAGCTTAGAGAAGGGGTTACCCATTCAAAAAAAAAAAGTCCAGAAACATCAAACACTTCACTCCCCATGGAAAAGTAGGCTTCAGCTATAACCACCGCTTCTCCACGAAGAACAGAGAAAAGCTTACAAATGATTGGCAGTCACCATGGGGGCAGGAGGCAAACCAACGACTGCTGACTCCAGACATTGTCCTGCCCTGTGATAGAGTGGCTGCACCTGTGTCCAGCTGACATTGGGCCACATCACTTCCTCTGGTCTCCTGGAAAATTCTCCACAGCAAGAAAGCTGGTTCCTGGCCACTGAAAGGCAGTTGATTCTGAATATATTTGAATGCTTATTCATATGATGGACAGCTTTTATTACTCAGACTTCATCTGTTTTAAGCCTCAACCATTTTAAAAAATGAACTATAAAGTGAGGCCTGACACAATTGTTAAAAAGAATTTCTTTTTCAGTAGCAAAACCCACTGCAATTCCCTTTTGCTGAAGATATATGTGATTAGCCACATGCCTCTAACCTCAATGCTTATGGTCACTCACTCAACCTTCTGAAAAACTCCAAGTTACTCTTCCAATTATCTATTCACCGTTAACTACTCCATTTCCCAGATTACATTTTTGCCTGTCTTCTTTCTGTTAATTATTATGTCAAATCAGCATTTTAAAAGAATTTTTTTTCTACAGTTGGAGGTAAAATGATACTTTGTTTTTAACCTAACATCTCGAAACCCTCGAAGCCAATAAGCTGGAACCAACTCAAAACTGACCCTAAATTTGCTTTCCAAGGCTGAAAATCACAGGAGATGGGATTCCCACTTATCGCCCCAGGAGCCACTGGAGTTCTCAAATCACCAGAGAGGTATGGCCTTTGGCTTAGCAGCAAAATTCCAAATAGATTATGCCACCAGGGCTCCCTACCTAATAATATCCATTACATATGTATGTAGGAATAATAATAATAAATAATAAGCAATAAAAACAAAGAATAATATTTATAAATCCTAAAAGTTGTCTGCCCATAGTGTCCTTTTAATAAATTAACATTTATTTAAATGAACATTTACAGAGATTTTGGATTTCCATTCATTCATTGTTGCACACTTTCCTCCCTGTCCACTTCTCCCTCCACCCAGTTTGCTTTTCTCTTTGACAAGTAAAAAAAAAATCTTTCCTTGTTATACAATCCCCTCCCCCCAGTTCACTCCACTACGCAGGTTTCATTCTGCACTCTTG
>NW_006399890.1:674524-713889 GCF_000299155.1 Elephantulus edwardii | reverse complement strand
GAGTGCTTTAATCATGAAAGGGTGTTGGATTTTATCAAAGGCTTTTTCTGCATCAATTGATAGGACCATATGGTTCTTGTTCTTTGCCTTGTTGATGTGGGCAGGTCACTTTTTTAATTGAACATTTAATCTACACTTTCGTGAGCTGTAAGTAGATAGTGGAGATTTAAGTGGGAAAGATTCCCACATTTCAATATGGGACACATTTCAATAACATTTCTCTTAAAATGTTCTCAATATACACATGTTGTTGTTGTTGCTGTTGATCGCCGTCAAGTCGAAGTCAACTCATAGTGACTTATGAACAAAAGACTTTCCATAGCTATCGTTGTTTCTCCAAGTTCATAGTTTCCACAGGCATGCGGTTTAGGAAGTGGATGCCACTCCTGCTTCCCAACCTGTTTTACAACTGGGAGCTCCATCAAACACTGTCCATAGTGGGAAACCATGATATTTGATATCCCCATGGCACAAGGTTCAGCATCACAGCAAACCCGGGTTACACATACGAATTATAAATACAATTAATTATATTTATACAATACATGTATCAACATCCCTCTATTAAAATAACATATTTTAAATAGATATTTCTTCAATGTGCAAAAACACAAGAAGGAGACACCCATTATTTTTGCCATTTAATAGAAGAAAAAGTTAAAACCCGTTTTCTCACCTCTCCAGAGTCCCACAAGGTCAGTAGGGACATGAGAACTCTGATATGCCACCCACTAAAATGTATGAACCACAATATCATTGCTGTTCATCAGTGTAGGAATAGCATCCGAAAAATCTGTACATTGCATGCTCTATAGGATGGAAGTTATAGGAGTAAATTATTTTCCTGACCGCTTCCCCATTTGGCTTTTTTTCCTGGATTAATTCTAGGAGAGGATTGAGGACGAGTTTGCAGCTTCGATGTGGTCCCATGTTTCTCTAAGACTTGGCCTTGCTCCGTTGGAGTCTCTGAAGAATGGATGAAACCCATAGTACATTGAAAAAGCAGATACAAAGGCAACTATTCTCTTCTGTTTGGCTTTCTTTCCTATTGTGCTTATATGATTGGAAGATCCTTCTGTTGGTCAAGTATCTCTCCACTTCTACAAAAGTATGTAGCTATTTTATATTCACAAATATTCTCTTCAAATTCGACCTTCAAATATCATTGAAGGTAGAAAGGCAAACAAATGTTCTTTTGTTCACTTAGACGACACAAGGCACCTCTCAATGTTCACTCTAATCTGCTAATACCCTGTGGCAGGTGGAAACGGTCAAAAGAATTCCCATAAGAGCCATTTTCTCTGTCGAACAAGATGGAAATGGCACTGGATTAAGTTCAAATATCATCTGTGAGTGTATTACATAAAGACATTTGTTAAAGCAGCTTAGAATACTGTGACGACTACAACTATTACGATTTCTTAAAATCTATCCTTAAAGCCTATTCCCACAACATATTAAGAGAATTCAGTGTGCAAGAATCAACAGCATAGTACTGCACAGTAGATCAGGTAGCTCACACATGTTTTATTAATTCATTCTAAGAGTCCAATTTAAAAAAACCAAACAGGTAAATATGGCACTATGATATTTTCATTCATGCACAATCACAAAATCTCACAGTACAGATCATGGCAGCCATCAAGAGACATAACAGAGCAAAAGGCTCAGAAAGATCTTGTTGATCATTTGTTATAAATCATTTCTATGAAGATTCAAAAGTGGCTTATCCCTGCCAAGACAATTTCAAGAATAGAACAGAAAAATAGTCTTGTTTCTAAATACAACTAAATGACTCCATATAAAAATAGAGAATGGTCTCAACCTGGCTAACGTTTATAAGATTACAAACTTAGAATGTGAACAGCCGTCCAAACTGATAGAGTTGGCATGAATGCCGGAACTTTGCAAAGCCAGTAATATTAGAGAATTTACTAATAGTAGAAATATCAAAATAAGACACACACTTTGGCAGAAGCTCAAAGGAGAAAGTTAAAGCAGCTTAAAAATCAGACTAGTTATCTTGATAAGTCTCTGGTATTAATGTAAGAAAACTTGCAAGTCATTTTAAGCATAATCCAGAAGACAGTATCTTCAGGAAATTTCTATGCTAATAAAAAATAGTTCTACCAATAGCAACATAGAGTCACTATGAATCATAATAACCTATTGCAACAATATTGCTGTAATAAAAAACATGAACGTATGGAATATAGTATATGATGGAGTGTATAAATTTTTCCGGTGGTTTAGTGGTAAGGAATTGCCCTGCCAATACAAAGGCAGGTTCGAATCCACCAGCTGCTCTGTGAAAGAAAGATGGGCAAAATCCTTTCACCCTTGGTGATCTACCATCTACACCTTCACACTTTTTCATTCCTATTTAGTTCAATCTTTTAAACAACTTTAAGTGACCTACAGTCTGAATAGTTTATTTAACGAGTCTCCTATTGAACTTTTTGCTTGAGCACAATGCTATTCTGTTAGAAACACTGTTGTAGTGAATATCCTAGTACATTCCTGATCAAGATGGTGACTTTAAACATCATAAATATAGATATCTTAGCGTAATTCATAATGCTAAAGAGCTCCTTAAACTCAACTTCCTTTTAGGACTCATTTTTCCTGTGAAAGGAAAACTGGTTGATTACACCTTTACTTTCCCTTCTGTGGGTATGATAAGAATGAAAGTGGAAAAGAAGAGTATGTGAAGCCAGTTCTGGATTTATTTAATGATGAAGGGGGGGATTTTAAACACAGTAGTGGATTCTCTCACCTGAGGTGGAGCAGGTCTTGCAACCCAGCCAAGGAAGCTAGAATGTTGTCTATAGGATGGCTCTGCTTCACATCCTGTGGGGGAAAAAATAGAATTTTTTGCTTTTTAAAAGTTGTCTGATGCACACCCATGTTTTTTGCTGCTTTGTCACAACAGCAAAGAGTTGGAAACAACCCAAGTGCCCATCAACAAATGAATGGATAGAGAAGCTGTGGTATATTCACACAATGGAATACTATGCATCATTGAAAAACAAGGAACTTGTGAAGTATTATACAAAATGGGTAAGCTTGGAGGACATTATACGGAGTGAAATATCTCAGTCACAAAAGGACAAATATTGCATAGAGCCATTGTTGTAAAATGGGACTGACGTCAGAGTTGAGGGAAGACTGAGAAAGAGGGGATAAATAATGTATACTGCATTGAAACAGATGAGGGAAAAACTGTTTAAAAAGGCTATGTGATTAGGTATTGTTGTCATGACAGGGGTCCAGAATGAAGGCTGCACAGTGGAGTGGATTTGGGCAGAAGGATTATATAACAATGAAAGAATTTTTCTTTTACTTTTCTAAGAGAAAAACGAATGGGAGGAGGAGGAGTGGGCAGGGAGAAAAGTGCAACAATGAATGAATGGAAGCCCTAAGTCTCTGTAAACTTTCATTAAAATTAATTTAAAAAAAAGTTGTCTGGACACAGGATATTGTTGTGTGCTGTTGAGCCAGAACCAACCCATAGCTGACCCTCCAGCAGGTTTTCAGAGGCAACAGATCACACGGAAACAGACTGCCCATCCTCCCGTGGAACAGAGTTGAACTGTTTCCCTTCGAGAATGCAGAACAGGCTCTCATCTGTAGACTACTAGTGTTCCCAAGACTTAAAACAATGGCAGAAATAGATTCTTGATGCTGGTGCAAAAACCCCATCATGAGGACTATTTCTCTTATTGACAACTTAGTATTGGACAGTTGGTTATTTGTGTTATCATGTGAGAACAGTGGGAAGAGAGCCCAATGTACAAGAAAGTCAGAATTACATTTGATGAGGAAGGACTCCACGAAGGAACAGGGGCATGAAAATCATAGTAGATGCATGCTGAATGCAGCAAGGGCCAAGAACTTTTGAAACTTGTAGAAGAAAAATGGCCTCACTGAGACAAAGGAAGTGAAGGAAGAAATTGATATAAATGCACAAAGGGAATTACTAGTCATTCTACTTCATTATAAAAGTATATTGTATTTTTATTGAAATCTCAATTTTTAACAATATTGAAGAAATATAGGAAAATCAGCAGCTCAAGGGATGATGGTACCAATCTTCACTTTGATCAACAGTAATGAAAGGGAATTGCCTACAGAGTGACCTTTGCTACTTAATGCATTAAAACTAGAACCACATTTACTGTTTAGAAGTTTTTTTTCTGAATATTAGTAGTTAATTGCTTAGTTATTTGTTCAGTTCCTAAACAAAATATTTGATCTCTGAGTCTTATTTTCACCTGAGAAAAATTTCCAGAGGCAGAAAAATTTAGAAGTGAATTTTGAGGCTTTTATTTTAAGCAATTCTTCTTTTCGGGGCCTTTGATTGCTTTCTGTCAAACTGGGAAGTTAATCTGAAATGTTTTCAGGATACTCAAATTCTTAAAAGCTTTATACCTAAAACAGATTCATAGCTCTGCAGAGAACAACCTTTGAAGTTACCATGCTTTGCTAGTATCTCAAATGCTTTGCTTTGATGTGTAGGTTGCATTTTTTCCCTAGGAAACTAACTTGTGATTAAAGGAGCCCTGGTGGTATAGTAGAGCATTCTAGTAGACTAGTGAGTAAGGAGTTGTGCTGCCAACCCAAAGTCAGACAGTTCAAATCCATCAAGTGCACTTTGAGAGAAAGATGAACTATCTCTTTACTAGAGGTTGGTTGTAACTCGAAAACAAGGAGACGTGGCATAGTGCCTCTTAGACTGCTAACCAAAAAGGATGAAGGGGGTCATTCTACCAGCTGCTCCTCAAAAGAAAGATAGGCAGTCTCCTCCAAAAGATTTGTTTTATGTGAGAGTTGAAGCTCGTAGCGATCCTATGAACAAGAGATCAGACGCCTGCCCTGCCCTGCCCCACTGTCTCAGTCTTCACCTTGTTCAAGCCAGTTGTTGCAGTCCCTGTCAGCCTATCTTGTTGAGGGTTGGAAACCTGGCAGAAGGTTGCCAACAGTTTGAATTGGCTTGAACACAGTAGTTTTGGGTTTTGCTTTGATTTACTTGTGATTATAATATTTCCTGTCACCAATCATTTTTTTTTTATTCTATGCCTTTATGGTTTATCAATTGTGCTCACGCAAAACTTAGACCAAGATGCACTTGTGTGAACAGAGCAAGGGAGCATTACATGGTTTAAAATTAAGAAAGGGATGCATCAGGCTTGTATCCTCTGTCCATAACTTTTCAATCTGTGTGCTGAACAAATTATTTGAGAAGCTGGGCTCTCTGAGAAAGAATGAGGCATCAGGATTGGAGGAAGACTTATCACTAACCTTTGGTATGCAGATGACACAATTTTTCTCACCGTAAGTGAGGAGGACTTGAAACATTTGCTGCAAAATATTAAAAAATACAGCCTTCAATATGAGTTGCATCTCTAGGTCAAGAAAACAAAAATTTTTACCACTGGATCTGTACGCAACATCCTTATAAATGGAAAAAAAAGACTGAAGTCGTCAGCTGTTTCATCTTACTTGGCTCCACAATCAACACCCTTTTTACCAGCAGTCAGGAGATCAAGAGATGTATTGCGTTGGGAAAGTCTGCAGTCAAGGACCTCTCCATATTACTGAGGAGCAATGATGCTGGTTTGAGGACTAAGATTTATCTTTCCAATCACTTGCCATGCATCTGAGAGCTGGATAATAAATGACGATGACAGAGAATTAATGTCTTTAAGCTGTGGTGTTGGAGAAGAGTGCTGAACATTTCATGGACTGCCAAAAGAACAAATATGTCTTGGAGAAAGTACAGCCAGAGTGCTCTTTGGAGGCAAAGATGATGAAGCTCTGTTTCATATTCTGGGCATGTTACTAGGAGAGGGACATAATGCTTGGAAAGGTGAAGGGTTGGTGAAGGAGAGGAAGACCCGTAGACAGATGGATTGACACAGTGACTGCTGTAATGGGCTTAAGTGTGTCATGAACTTTGAGAATGGCATAGGATTAGACAGGGTGCAGATATGTTGTTCCTAGTGTCACTTTGGGTCATACGTGACTTGATGGCACCTAACAACAACAACATATGTGTAAATATGTTGCCAATAATGTTTTGGTAATACAGAGGTAAAAGAGACATTATTATGGCAATTAAGTAATTCCTTTTGATGTTAAGTGCTCAATGGTACTAGTAGCCAGGAAATAAAATGACAAATTGCATTGGGAAAGTCTGCTGTCAGAGACCTCTGCAAGGTACTGATGATCAAAGACATCATTGTAGAGTCTAAGGTGCGCCTGATACAGGCCACAATCATTGCAATTACTTGTTAAGCATCAGAAAGCTGGACAATGACTAGGGAGGATAGAAGGAGAATTGATGCCTTTGAGCTGTGGGGCTGGAGAAGAGTATTGAATATACCAGGAACTGCTAGGAGAACAAACAAGTTCGTCCTGGAGAGGGTGAGATCAGGCTGCTCCTTGGAGGCAAGGATTCTGAAGCTTAGTCTGACATACTTTGGACATGTTACAAGGTGGGATCAGTCCTTGGAGCAGGACATCATGCTTGGGAGGGTGGAGGGACAGCACAGGAGAGGAAGACCCTTGATGAGGTGGATTAATTCAGTGACTGGGTTAATGGAGGTAGGTGTGTCAGAGACAATAAGATTGGCATTGGCACAGGATAGAGCAAGGGTCAGGGCTATTACACATAGGGTCACTACGAACTTCAGGTGTCTCGACGGCATATAACAACATTCGCTCCTTAGTAAATCCATGAGATGGAGCAGAACTCTCTTATAGAATTTTCTTGCCAATAATCTTTGTGAAAGAAAATCATCAAATTTCTCATCTGCTATAAGCCAAAATACCACGGACTGCTAGGAAAACAAACAAGTTCATTCTGGAGAGGGTGAAGCCAGGCTGCTCCTTGGAGGCAAGGCGCGATAAGCCCTTAGAGAGGGATGTCATGCTTGGGAAGGTGGAGGGACAGAGCAGGGGAGGAAGACACTTGATGAGATGGATTGATTCAGTGACTGGAGAAATAGGGGTAGGGGATTGGCACAGGATAGATCAGGGTTTAGGGCTGTTGTACATAGGGATGCTATGAGTTGCAGGTGCCTTGACAGCACATAACAACAACAAGAAGCCAAAACTGACCTAACATCAATGGGTTTGGTGTTTTAGATTTCTTTTTTTTTTTTTTTAACCTTTAGAGCTACCAGGCCAACTGTCAACATTTCATTTAGTAGCTAAGCATTTAATGACTGTTAAAGCTCATTAAAATTGCTTTTGACTAAATAGTCTTTTTTTAATATTTTCCTCTTATTTTCATATTTTGGTGTTTAAATCAGAAAAATGCAATCCTTTGTTTGGAAGCATAAAATGAAAAAGAGGAAAAAAATTCTTGATGAGTTTTATATTTTTTTATTGTGTTACAGATATGGGCTTGAGTAACTTCTGTGCAAAATATTTCAAATAACTATTTAATATTTAATTAAATATTTAATAATCAAGTTGTATATGTAGTTATATTCTAAAATATGATGGGGGAAAGTCAAAGGAATGAAACAAAAGAGGAACAGAGAAAAAGCTTAAAAATTATTAAAGGGAGATGGAAACAAAAGGAGAAAGAAACAAAATCAAGAGAGAATATGAAAGAAAAATAAAAAAGGGAGAGTAGATGGAAGAAAGGGAGACTGAAAGGTAAAATAGGAAGTGGTCATTCTCTAAATCTTACTATAGTTGTTACTATTAAACTGCATATAGTGGTAAAGAGTAGAACTGCCAACTCAAAGGTACACGGTTCACATCTACCACCTGGTCCTCAAGAGGAAGATGGGAAATCCCTATGTGATTAACAGCCTCTGAAATCTCAAGGAGGGTCAGCTATGAAATGATTCTGACTGGCCAACACAGAACAACAACATTTCCTTAAATAATGCCATGAATTAAATATATTAAGAAAAAGTTGCTGATATGCTTTTCTTTCCTGTATGTTTTAAGGGAAAGACCTTTTAAAAAAAGTGATCTTCATTTATCAATGTTCTTAAAAGGAAGGATAATGCAGTGTGGTTATTATTTGTGGCTCTAAAAAAAATGCACTGCTTATTTAAACTTTCCTACCCTGATATTTAGTGTTTGCAAAAGTATTCTTTCTAAAAGATAGTTTAATAGCTTGGGGATACTTGAACTCCCACCAATCAAAAGTGCTAAAAATGTTGAATATATAAATAAATGGTATACTTATTTATAAAAGTAAGTTCTATCTTAAAGTCAAATTACTCTCTGAATATAGCTCTTTAAGAGAGCAATAAATACATAGCTCTTTAAGACAGCAATAAATACATGTAGAGCTAGAATTTGTAATGGTGTATTAAGAAAATAGATGACAATATAGAGACTCTAAGCTTGATTCCAAGATTTCAGGGTAGCTTTTATGTTTTGAACTTAGCATTACTACTAGAACCGTGCAAATATAAATGCTATTGTATCAGTAAAAACTTAACTTGCAGCTTCATTCTGAAAAACACCTTTTTGGACTGCTGCATACCTTGAGCAAACACATCAGCTATGAAGCACACAGTATACAGACTTATATAAGTGTGGGTGTCTGTAGGTACATGTGTGTATGTATTAGGCTCCAGCACACATCATGTAGTACTTTCACAATAAATAATAGCACTGGAATTTGGATCTAAACATAAGTTATCTTTTAAAGACTTTCTTATAAGATAATCACCCTCTGAGCATTAGTGAGCTAACTGCTTGCAACACTGGGATTCAGGCTAACACCTATTGTGTTAGAAGATTTACTCTTACTCTCTTACCTGTATGGAGGTACACGGTGTGTGTGTCCATAAATTACAGATGTTATTGTTAGGTGTCATCAAGTCAACTATGACTCATAGTGACCCTATGAACAACAGAATTAGGCCAATTGACTATATAGACATTGAAAATCAATTTTGAGGAGAAAAACAAGCCTTCTTCAAAAGTAAGACACAAGCAGAGTGATGATATGCACATGAGGATTTCAAGAGAAATCTCAAAGCATGATTGAGACTTTGCCTGTACTCAGCTCCTCTTCTCCTCAGAGCAGAAAAGAAGACATTTTGAAATGTGCAACGCCTTTGCTCCTAAATACAATGGTACCTTTCATCTATTTCTGGTGACTTATTTTCTTTTGTTGCTGCACCCCCTACATAATTGTAAGCATGTAGCAGGCAAGCACAATGGTAAACAGTGGGTGCACACTTCCTCCACAGATGCAGACAATATCTGCCTGGTTGGCACAGCTTAATTTGGCCATTAACCCACTTTTATATGTTCTTTTGAGCAAAAGGTTTTGAAAATCTTTTAAGAACGTAAAGGAGAAGATGCTTTTCAAATTTCATTTTCTGGTTCAAGATGTTTTAGTGAAGCAGTCTGAAAATGCTAGCAGGGGAAAAGCAAAAGGTAAGCCTTCCAAAGATGCACAAACAACCCAGCCTACTTAGCAGCAAACGACATGCGAAACCTTTGTCAAAAAGTGCAATAAACCATTCAGATGAAGAAAGACAATATTTCAAGGAATTATGAGGAAGGGAATTCCTTCTGTTTGTGGGGCTTTACAAATCACAGGCAGGCAGCTTTTTTGTGTATGTACACTTCAAAGAAGGACTGAGGATGAGCACAATGCCCTATCCTACCTTGTAATTCCACATTTGCTTCCTAACCTCTATACTATTTCCTCTCAGGTCTTTCTGTATCCCAAAGTTTCCCTATCCAATCTAATCCATATGCTACACAGCTATAAAGTCATTTCCCTGAAACACCAGTAATTAAACCAGGTGCTCTCTGACTGAAAACCTCAGTAGTTGCCCATCGCCTGGAGGGTGAATGGGTACACGTCAAGCTCCCACAGCTCTCACAATGCAGTCTTGCAAAGTGAACAAAACACTGATGTTTTCTAAGCACAATCATTGCTTCCTACTGACAAGTCTTTAATCATCTTAATCTTTTCTTAGGATACCTACACTCTATCAAATACCCCTTATTCTTTGTTTCTCATTAGCATTTTTAAGAAATTGTGATTTAAGTAGAAGTTTACTCAGCAAATTGGATCTCTATTCAACCACCCATCGATCCATATTTTGTTTTATGCCATTAATTGCAATACCCATCATGTAATCACTTTCTCCTCACTTCCTCCCTATAATTCTTATTTCCATTAATTCTTCTATCCTACCACTTCCTGCTTTCTGAGTTTCACTTATGGGAAACTATGGGTCTTTTGACCTTATTTGATTGGTTGTGATAAAGAATGAGTGGGAGAGGAGGGGGGAAAAAAAAGAATGAGTGCCCCCTGGTGTTACTGATAATTTTTATAGACTTGTTCCTTGCTGGGTTGAGCCATGAAGATGTGATGTGCTGAGGCTTGAAAGATCTTTAAAGCTCATAGTCACAGAGTTTTCACCAATTTTTAGAAACCCAGCAAACCTGGATTTTTTTTTTAATGTTCTTGACTTTTGTTTCACATTTTCCTCAACTCTATCCAGAATTTTCTACTGTAATCCCTTTGATATTTGAGTGGTAGCTGGGCACCATCTAGTTCTTCTGATCTCAGAGTCATAGAAGTTGAGATTTGAGTCCTTTGAACAAATTGTTTCAGCACATGTTTTCTTTTCTCCAGACAAGGGGCAACCAATAGTTGCCCCTTAGAAGATTCTCTACAAGATTTTAAGATCCAAGTTACTACTCATCAAAGATGTACGATACTATTTTTATAGACTATATGATATCAATTGACCTTGATGTAATCTAAGACTATGGTTTTAAGGCCCAGAGCTGACAACTTATCTTCTCCAGGTATTTGATGATGATGATCACAATTACATAACTTTGTCCCCATTATATTATAGAAAAATTTGAAATGGAAAGATATCACATTTACTCATAATTAAAGCAAGTTACACTTTACCACTTTTGCATAACTTTTTTTTAAAATTCAAGTTTGATAATATTCTGGGTAATATGAATTTATAAAAATGAGCATTCTCATATAAGATTGTTGTTATTAGATGTCATAGAATTAATTTTGACCCTTGGTGATGCCACAGGTGCAGTATAGAGCTGCTCCATAGGGGTTTCAAGGCTGTGACCCTTTATAAACAGATGCCAAGCCTCCAGGATATCTCGGGGCCAGCTAATATGCTAGTGCTTAAAAATTTGTATCATATAATATATGAGGGTATAAGGGGGTAGGACTTTTTTGGAGTTGTTGTTGTTATGTGCCATTGAATCACCTGAGACTCATAACAACCCTATGTACAACAGCCCTAAAACCTGCTCTATCCTGTGCCAGTCTCACTGTCTCCAACACACCTACCCTGATTATCCCAGTCACTGAATCAATTGACCTCACAGAGGATCTTCCTCTCCTGCACTGTCCCTGCACCTTTCCAAGCATGACATCCTTCTCCAAAGACCGATCCCTCCTTGCAGCATGTCCAAAGTATGTCAGTTGAAGCTTCAGAATCCTTTCCTCCAAGGAGCAGTCTGATTTAACCCTCTCCAGGATGAACCTGTTCATTTTCTTAGCATTCCATGGTATATTCAATACTCTTCTCCAACACCACAGCTCAAAGGCACCAATTCTCCTTCTATCCTCCCTAGTCACTGTCCAGCTCTCTGATGCATAGCAAGTGATTGAAAGACCATGGCCTGTATCAGGCACACCTTAGTCTCCAGAGTGACACCTTTGCTCTTCAGTACTTTGGAGAGGTCCCTAAGAGCAGACTTTCTCACCACAATACATCTTTTAATTTCCTGGCTGCTAGTGTCAAGAGTATTGATTGTGGAGCCAAGCAAACTAAAGCTGTTAATAATCTATATCTCTTCACCATCCATCCTGATGCTGCCAATTGGTCCAGTGGTGAGAATCTTTGTCTTCTTGACATTGAGCCTCAATCCACATTGAAGCCTGCAGTCCTTGACCATCTGCAGCAAGTGCTTCAAGTCTTCCTCAGTTTCAGCAAGCAGGGTTGTGTCATCTGCATAACACAGACTGTTGATGAATCTTCCACCAATCCTTATGCCACACTTCTCCTCATACACATCCCAGCCTCCCAGATAATCTGTTCTGCATATAGATTGAAAAGGTATGGAGATAGACCAAATCCCTGGCATACACCCTTCCCAATTTTGAACAATGCAGTGTTTCCTTGCTCTATTCTGACAACTGTCTCCTGATCCAAGTATAGGTTTCTCATTAGCACAATTACATGTTCTGGGATTCCCATTCTTCTCAGAGTCAGCCACAGTTTGTTGTGATCCATGCACTCAAATGCTTTTGCATAATCAATGAAACATAGATAGACATTCCTCCGGTATTCCCTGCTTTCAGCCAAGATCCATATAACATTAGCGATAATATCCCTAGTATCATGACCCCTTCTAAATCCAGCCTGCACTTCTGGCAGTTCTCTGTTCTTTGGAGAGAAGTTGTAAATTAGCTGTTGAACTTTTATGTACAAAAGCCTTCAATTCTACTTCTGGGAATTTATCCTTTGGTGGTGTTATCAACAGGAGGTGGCATCATCAACAGGGAGTTGCATTACTGACACAAAGATGACATCTCTCTGGTGGTTCAAATCTACCAGTGACTCAAAGGGGGAAAGATAGACAATCCTCTCTTCCGCAATTTACAATCTCCTGAAAATCATCTAGCTATGAGTCAGTTCAACACGATAGCAATGAATGAGTGAGTGACTCTATATTGTTACTTACGCTACTCATGCTATTTATGTTAAGTGATTAAAGATGTACAACTTTGTTCAAGGCAGAAGTATTTAAAATATCAAAAACAAAACAAGCCAAAAAATCCTAAATGTGAGTGAACAAAGGACTGATTGAAAGAAATAATGTTTATCAATAAAAATGGAATATTTTACAGTTCATAAAAATAATTATGTAGAAATGTATGAATGGATTAAAACAATTATTTTCAAAATTAAACAAAATGCAGTAATATACTATATGCATCACTGAAAGGGATAGTATACAGATACACATACACACACCTATATGTCATGATTTATTGTTCAGTGATGTACCAATAGTTGTAATTGTTTTTAGGAGGAAGACTGACATCTTAGATAAAGGAAAATGACTTTTCATCTATACTTTCATACTGCTAAAATATTTACCACGTTTGCATAATATTTTTCTAATTGAAAGTTAATATATCCCAGAGGTGCACGGTTCAAATCCACCAGATGCTCTGCTGAAGAAGGAGGAACAATCGCCTCCTGTACCAGTCAGATCCGATTTGACGGTACACACGTAAAAAAAAAAAAAAAGAAAGTTAATATAGAATTAGACTTTTAAAGCTACAAGAAAAGTTAAAATTTATAACAAGATAACCCAAAAATGGTACTGATATATGCCACCACACATATATCATCATGCCTTCTCTGCATGTAACTGACACATTTATAAGTCAATGTAGCTTTTGCTAACAGACTCAACACAGCCTCAAAATCTCTTTTGTCACAGAGCCATAGAAAACCATAACCAAAAGATTAAAATTATCATACAAGGTGAAACTTACCACTCTTCACTAACTAAACCAATTATGATGAGTGATTTCTCCAACAACTAATAAAGCTTTCTTACACAAAGCCACACAGTTAACATTGGGTTCAAGGATAGAAGAAATCTCTCAAGTTATGATATCTCTCTACCTCTTGTACCTCAGGCACAACTGTGGCATTTTGGATTGGGACAGTCTATGAACTCAGTGCAAGAAACACAAGTTCTGCTTGTATCTCTTACAACCAAGCAAATAATGAGTTTTCAGAATCTCTTCTGTAATTAAGAAAATAAGTATCCTGCTGATATTCCTTGAAATAACCTTTTGAAAGCTAAAATACTGTTTATAGGTTTTAAAATATTCTTTTGTAGTATCTACATAGTCATTTTTACATCCTGAAATTGGATAGGTAAGTGAAGGTTTTAGGACAACTATGAAATAATAGTGCTGAATTTTTAATTATTATTTATGCTTAATCTACCTTTACACAATATAGCAATCCTGCCTCTGCTGCTGAATACTACAACAGAAATGCAAAGCTCCTTTTTAAAAAATGTTACTTATTTTTAATTTGATTGAAGGTTTACAAACCACTTTGCTTTTCTATACAATCATTCATAGACCTTTGCACAACTGCTTTTTTATTTCAAAGGTTCAATCACTGCTCTGCTGGCTCTGAAAGAACTTTGCAGACTCTCATCTATGAGCAGGATTCTGAGATCATATGAAGTCCCTGGCTTGTGTCTTAGAATTCTACAGTAGAAGAATGTCATCTCGAGTCCTGCATTTGGGAACTTCACAGAGACAAACCATCTGTACAGTGGATTCCTGAATTCTCAAGACATGTCTGTAGTCTTTACAAGATAGCAACTTTAGACAGACTAGCTAAGCATAGTCTCTCAACAATGAATTATAACCAGGAGTGTACATCCTGTGATTATATCTTACCAATTCAAAATAATAAATATTATGCATTATATTGAGCAGCAGATAAAAGAAAAAAATCAAACATTTATTGAGCTTTTATTCTGTGCCAAGAATAGATTCTGAGACTACAAAGGCCAACTAGAAACAATGTTGGCCTACTGGATAATTTTTCCCAAGTTTGGACTTCTGTGTTTTATATTTATTTGTGGAATAATGGATCTATTGTTCAGAATTACTTTCCTAGGCTATTGCTCCTGACTTTGTCCCATTGTTGGGCAGGAATGTGCAAATAGGATGTACTATCCACAAGGGGATTGGCTAGATTCACCCTTCCACCGGGTTGAAATAGAAAAGATTAAATGGCAGAAATTTGGTGATCTTACTACCAGCAAGAAAGAAGCAGAGAATATACCCATGTCCTTTAGAGTTAGAGACTCTTGAGCCAACCAGAACGAAAAGAGAACAGTAACAGCCACAACAGAGAACCAGAGACCTGACAAGAGAAAAAGTTCATGGGACTGCTGCAGCACAAAACCAGAGCTAGAAGTTCAAGCTTGCTGGAGGACTTGGAAGGGAGAAGCCTTAACTGGAAGATCTAAAAGAGCTTTGAAACACTTTGAAACTTAAAGCCTCAAGGCTGAAAGCTGAATGTCTTGTAAGCATACTTCAGAATCTGTGTTCACATAGAAATTGTATCCTGTTGCCAAACTAAATTGTAACCTGTTAAATTCTCTAATAACCCCCTGTAATCATAAGTAGGTTTCTGTGAGATCTGTGTAGCAATTACAGTGGATTTTGGACTCAATAGAGCAATAAGATTAGTATTAGAACTAGTAGAAATAGCAAAGGGGGGGGTGGGGCTGAGCATAACTGACCTCAAGAGAATTGTTTTTCTGTTTTGGATGCTATTGATGGGGCAGATTCCCCTGGTGAAGTTAGTAGTGATCAGAAATGGCTTTCTTCATGCTGCCCTTGCTCTTTTTAAGGTTGACGGCACGAGTGGGATGCATTGCAATGGCTCCAGACTCATAGAAGGATGGGAATTTAGAAAAGTAAGAAGTGAGGAGTTTATGAAGTGCGGCTAAATTGTTTAATTTTGCTGTTACAAAGATAGAAAGAAAGTTGAGAAGCTGGTTTGGGCCTGAGAGAAAGGGCAGAGGCCCCAGGCTACAAGCATATGAATGGGATATATTAAAGGTGATACTTAAGAATGAAAAGTGGTGATGAAACAGAAAATTTTTGTTTTTTTAAGGACTGTAGTCTTTGACCTTCTACAGCAAAAGCATCAGGCCCTCTTCAATTTTAGTGAGCAAGATTTTGTCATCTGCTTAACACAGGTTGTTGATGAGTCTTCCTCCAATGCTGATGACACATTTTTCCTTATAAAGTCTCGCCTCTGAATGATCTGTTCCACATATAGATTGAAAAAGTATTCATCCTTGATGAACTTCTTTTCTGATTTGAACTATGCAGTGGTGTTTTGTTGTTGTTTCTGATGACAGCTTCTTGGTCCAAGTATAGGTTTTGCATGAACTTAAAGTGTTCTGGGATTTTTATTTTCCTCAAGGTTACTCTCTATTTGTTGTGATTCACATAGATATGCATAGTCAATGAAATACGGATAGACATTTCTTTGGTACTCTTTGCTCTCAGCTAGATCCATCTGACATTAGTTATGATGTCCCTAGTATCATGGACCCTTTTTGTTGGCCTACTTCTCTGCCTGTGAGGATTCCTTTCTATTTCCCTCTGCACTTCCCGCGAATGATTTCCGCACAGCCTTGGGTCCTTTCCATTTGACAAATTCAAACCTTGAGTTGCTATAATCAAAGATGCTTTAGGCAGAATATTAAATGGTCCAGAAAATATTAAAAGAAGATGGAAAGAATATATTGAGTCATTGTATCAAAAGGACTTGGCAGACAGAGAAGAATTTAATGAAACAACATATAAGCAAGGGCCTATGGTGCTGAAGGAAGAAGTTAAAGCTGCTTTGAAGGAACTAGCAAAAAAATAAAGCCCCAGAAATAGATGATATACCAATTGATGTATTTCAGCTAACAGATGCTGCCCAAGGTGCTCACTATGTTGTGCCAAGAAATCTGGAGAAAAACTTGGCCAACTGATTGGAAGAGATCTGTATTTGTTCTCATCCCAAAGAAGGGTGACCCAACAGAGTGTGAAAACTATAGAACAATATCATTGATTTCACATGCAAGCAAGATTCTACTGAAGATTATCCAAAAACGACTGGAACCGCACATCAGCAGAGAACTGCTGGAAGTTCAGGCTGGGTTTAGAAGGGGTCGTGGCACTAGGGATATTGTAGCTAATGTTAGATGGATCTTAGCTGAAAGCAAGGAGTACCAGAGGAATGTCTATCTGTGTTTCATTGATTATGCAAAAGCATTTGACTGCATGGATCACAACAAACTGTGGCTGACTCTGTGAAGAATGGGAATGCCAGAACACGTTATTGTGCTAATGCAAAACCTATATACTTGGACCAGGAGGCAGTCGTCAGAACAGAGCAAGGAAACAGTAGATGGTTCAAAATTGGGAAGGGTGTATGCCAGGGATTTGTTCTATCTCCACACCTTTTCAACCTATATGCTGAACAGATTATCCGGGAGGCTGGGATCTATGAGGAGAATTGTGGCATCAGGATTGGTGGAAGATCTATTAACAATCCGCGTTATGCAGATGACACAACCCTGCTTGCTGAATCTGAGGAGGACTTGAAGCGCTTGCTGCAGAGGGTCAAGGACTGCAGTCTTCAATATGGATTGAGGCTCAATGTCAGGAAGACAAAGATTCTCACCACTGGACCAATTGGCAGCATCAGGATGGATGGTGAAGAGATTGAGATTGTTCACAGCTTTAGTTTGCTTGGCTCCACAGTCATCACTCTTGGCACCAGCAGCCAGGTGGGAGAGTCTGCTGTTAGGGACCTCTCCAAAGTACTGAAGAGCAGTGGTGTCACTCTGGAGACTAAGGTGTATCTGATAAAGGCCATGGTCTTTGCAATCACTTGTCATGCATCAGAGAGTTGGACAATGACTAGGGAGGATAGAAGGAAAATTGATGCCTTTGAGCTGTGGTGCTGGAGAAGAGTATTGAGTGTACCATGGACTGTTAAGAAAATGAACAGGTTCATCCTGGAGAGGGTTAAAGCAGGCTGCTCCTTGGAGGCAGGATTCTGAGGCTTTTTCTTGCTGTGTACCATCAAATTGGATCTGACTGGTTGGTACAGGAGGTTATTGTTCCTCCTTCTTCAGCAGAGCATCTGGTGGATTTGAACCGCACACCTCTGGGATTGTAGTGCAGTTTCCTGCCACTAGGCCACCAGAGCTCGCCGGATTCTGAGGCTTTTTAAGACATATTTTGGGCATGCTGTAAGGAGGGACCGGTCCTTGGAACGGGACATCGTGCTTGGGAGGGTGGAGGAAAAGCGCAGAAGGGGAAGACCCTCTATGAAGTGGATTGATTCAGTGACTGGGTAATCAGGATGGGTGTGTCTGAGGCAGTGTGATTGGCACAGGATTTAACAGGGTTTTGGGCTGTTGTTCATGTGGTTGCTATGAGTCGCAAGTGACTCGATGGGACATAACAACAACACAACAGTGTCATGGCCTCTTGTAAATCTAGCTTACACTTCTGGCAGTTCTCTGTTGATGTACTAGTTGTTTTCGGATAATCATCAGTGGGCTCTTCCTTGTGTGTGGTATTAGTGATAGCATTCAATAATTCCCACACTGTCAGATCACTTTTTTTTTTATTCCAGTCAGTTGGCTAGGTAGTTGTCCTTAGGATTTCTTGGCACAACCTGGTAAACAGCACATCCAGGCCAGCGTCTGTTTGTTGAAATACGGATGGGCAAATCAGAAATTCACTAAAACAGAGGACATAAAAACATAAAGCATGAACTAGCTGGCTTATATATTTTAATGAATATACTAGTAAGATAACTCTAAGTGGAAAGCTAATCTTTCAAATAGGAAGGGCAATAGCTAGAAAAGCAAGGGTGAGCGGCCTGTGGTGTAGTGGATCTATTTAGAGTTCAAAATGTTTTTCCTAGGCTACTGCCCTGACTTTGCCACACAGCTGGACACGAACATGCAAATAGGATATATTAGTCTATCCACAAGAGGATTAGCTAGTTTCATCATTCCACCAAATTTAACAAGTTCAGTGGCAGAAATTTGAGAATCTCACTATCAGCAGGAAAGAAGCAGCAGAGAATGCAACACATTTCCTTCGGGACCAGAGATTCCTGTGCCAGGCAGACCTATAGGAGAGCAACAGCAGCCACAGTAGGGAATCAGAGGCCTGACATTTGACAAAGTTTACCCAGACTACTTTCCCATTGAACTAGAGCTAGAAGCCTTCACCCAAGCTGCTGGAGGACTTGGGTGGGGAGCAGTGGGGAAAGGGAAATGCCTTCATAAGCAAGACCAAGAGCTTTGTAACCTTGTAATCTAAAGCTACAAGGTTGAAGGGCCTGCAAGAACACTTCAGAAACTATCCTGAAAAACTATATCCTTACCAACCATAATTGTAATCTGTTAATTTTCCTAATAAGCCCCATGATAGTAAATGTTGGTGAGGTCTGTGTAGCTATTACAATGGATTTTAAACATGGTAGAGCAGTAAGATTGGTGTCAGAATTAGTAGAAATAGGTAGGGGAATTTAGGAGACATGTCTGACCTGATGGAAATGGAATTTTTTGTTGCAGATGTTACTGATGGGACAGTTTCCCTGGTTGAATTAAAGCTCAGACATGGCTATCTCCATGCCAGCCTTGTTTTTTTGTTTTTTTTTACATTATCCCATGGTTAAAAACAAAAATATATTTACAAATTTGTCCTTATAATTTTTATCAATGTTAATCTATTTGCCCTTAATATTTTACCAAAGAAATTAGACAGAAACAGTAATTTGTAGAAAACTATTTTACGTGTAACATTACTTTGAATATATTATTTTAAAATTGTTATTTATTGATATGTATTCGCTAACACATTTTGAGGACTTTCCTATGAGTCGTCTGTGGCTCAATGGCACTTAACAACAATAACATCAACATAGAAGAGTGACCAGTTAGCCCAGTGGACAGAAAAAAAAAAAAAGCAATGCTACCAAGCCAAAGGTGGGTGACTTTTAATCCGTGGCCTCGGGCCTATCTTTCATTGTTTTTTTTCAAACATTCTCTAGGTCGTATAGCCCTGGTGTGTCCATTTGCTGTACAGCGGTAACTTGTGGTTGCTGTGAGTCTGAACATTGTGACGCTGATGTGTCAAATGCCTTAAGAGTTGGTTACCCATGGCTGACAGCCGTGGGTGGAGCTTCCCAATTAAAACAAGCTTAGAAGCAGGAGTGGCATCCACTTCTGTAATAGCTTGCCTCTGGAAACACTATGAACCTGGAGAGAGGATGAAAGACACACACAGGTGTTGAGGACTTTCCTTCATAGGGTCACTATGAGTCGCCTGCACTTAACAACAACAACAACATAACTAGGTAGCATCATAATAGATGGTGAAGAGATTGTGATTTTTAACAGCTTTAGTTTGCTTGGCTCCACAATCAACACTCTTGGTACCAGTAGCCAGGAAATTAAAAGACGTATTGCATTGGGAAAGTCTGCTGTGAGAGACCTCTCCAAAGTACTGAAGAGCAATAATGTCAGTCTGGGGACTAAAGAGTGCCTGATACAGGGCATGGACTTTGCAATTCCTTGCTATGCATCAGAGAGCTAGACAATGACTAGGGTTGATAGAAGGAGAATTGATGCCTTTGAGTTGGGATGTTAGAGAAGAATATTAAATATACTTTAGACTGCTAAGAGAATAAAGTTTCATCCTAGAGAGGGTGAAACAAGGCTGCTACTTGAAGACAAGGATTCTTAAAAAAAAAAAACAAAAAACCACAAAAAACTTAAAGCAGCTTTATTAAGGGAGTTCCTGGGCAAGGTTCCTTAGTCTCAAAACAGAGAACAAGAAAGTGTGCTTAGGGCATCTTTGGGAGGGTTTTTATAGCAGGGTCTTCAGAGAGGGAAAGGAGAGATATTCTATTATGGTTTATAGTTTAGCAAGGAGGGCGAGGCCATCCACTCCTTTTGTTGACATGTTGTATTCTTTGAATTCTTTATTCTCCCTCTTGACCTTGTCTGGGCCTAATATTCCGGCCACTTTAGTGAAAAATAAAGGGCAACTTATATATCTTTATTCTAGCTACTTCCTGCTGAACAGGGGTGAAGATCTGGGGCTCAGAGGCTGGACTGGGTTGGCATGGGATCAGTAGCCAGCAGAGAATATGAATGTAATAGTAGCTGGTTCATCATTAACTTGGTCATGTCTTTTATCTATTTTATGTCTTGACAGCCTCTGAGCTGGTAGGTTCAAGAGAGAGTGAGGGGTGTCACACTCACCCCGAAAGAGGGCGAGGGTGCAGCACATCTCAACTCCTCTCCCAAGTCTTTGGCACCAGATTTTAGGTCTTCACACTGGATGTAAGGCTGAGGACTCAAGGGAGAGACTAGAGAGCAAGAAAGTTTAAAGCAGCTTTACTAAGGGAGGTTTCAGTTGAGGTTCCTTGGTCTCAAGGTTCCTTGGTCTCAAAATGGAGAACAAGGAAGTTGCAAAGTCAACTTTATTTATTTATTTTAAGTTTCATCTGACCTACTTTGGACATGTTACAAGGAGGGCCCAGTCATTGGAGAAGGACCTCATGCTTGGGAGGGTGGGAGACAGCACAAGAGAGGAAGACCCTTAATGAGATGGACTGATTAAATGACTGGGGTAATGGGGGTAGATATGTCAGAGCCAATAAGATTGGCACAGGATAGAGCAGGATTTAGGACTGTTGTACATAGGGTTGCTATGAGTTGCAGACAACCTGATGGCACATAACAACAACAAACAACTAGATAGAAGGTTGGACCCTTGAGTTGATTTCAACTTACAGTGATGCTATGTGACAAGTCATTCTCCCATGAGCTGCTAAGTGGGTTCAAACCATCATCAACCTTTTGGTTAATAGCTGAACATTTAACTTTTGTGCCATCAACACACCCTTTAAATCCATGTTAGCATTTACTCTTTTCCTTGGAGAAAAAATACTGGTTATATTAGTAATGGATTAGGCTTGGAAATTTTTACACTTGTTCTCTATTTGCTTTTCTTGTTTGCTTTTTAAATGCTGATATATCGCTTTATAATTTTAAATAGCAAAGATATGTGTAGATAATTTCCCTTTTTTTAGGAAAGAATGTTATATTGATCTATCTTGAAGTACAATGCTGTGAGTGATTGAACATTTTCTTAAAGTCTTTAAAATAATAAATCAAACTTTTCAAGAAATATAGTGAATGCTGAAACACATATTTTGGTTTTTTCAAATAAACCAAATGAAATGCCTTTGAGCTAGGGTGCTGGAGAAGAGTATTCAATAGAATATGGACTGCTAAGAGAACAGTTTCATCCTAGAGAAGGTGAAACTACACCTTTGCTCTTAATGTGCAGTACTGTTAGTATTAATGTGCAGTATTGTAGTTTTTCTTGATGTGTTGTATTGTTTTGTGGTGACGAAAATATTTTCCAAGGCTAAACAAGTACAAGGAGAAAAACAAGATTTTCTTACATAAATTTCACTTTATTTAAAACATATGAAAGAGGTAATTTCAGATCACACTAAACATAGTAAATATAGAGCTTGCTCTACTAACAATCTACAGCCAAGATCTGACATTATTGTAGCCACTGCTACACATGGTAGTCTCAAGCAGTGACATCCACATCTCCAGAGATTGCTGCTTCAGACTTGCTTTTTCTTCTTTCAGATCTTCGAAAGAATGTTCTTCCCTTCATTTGACGTTGGCCCTGAACTTCTTTTTTTTTTCTTTTTCTTGGCGCTAAACTTCTTACCTGAAGACTGCAACAACCACTGTGAAAATGGAAAACCAAGACCAATGGACTCTTCTCAAACATCCAAACAGTCTATTTATTATTTCAGAGAAGTTAATTTCAGAAGGAAAATGGGTCAAGCGTGAAAACGTGGATCCTACTGGTAAAACAAGAACTCGGGAAACTGTGAAACGCACAACCAGAAAAGGACACTTTGCCAATGGTGTGGCAATTAACTAAGTGCTTCATTATGAATATATTGTTCTGCTGAAACCAATGGGTGGCCATTACTTAGAAGTCCCTGCAGGTCTCATAGATGATAATGAAAACCCAGAAGCAGTTGGTCATCAGGAGCTTAACAAAGATACTAGTATAAAGGTGATGTTGCTAGATGCTCATCAACTGTATGTATGGATCCAGGTTTGTCAAATTATACTACACATGTTGTGATAGTAACAATTAATGGGGATGATGCTGAAAATGTAAGACCCAAACCAAAGCCCGAGGAGGGAAAATTTGTACAAGTAATTTCCTTACCAAAAAATGTTCTCCTGTAGAGCCGGGATGCTCCAATAACTGAAAAACATCTTACAGTGGATACCAGAGTCTGTTCAGTAGAATAAATCTGTTATATGCCACCTGGAGAAAGTGAAAGCATTGAATATAATAACAAAAAAAAAGATGTTTTTATACCACCACTGGGTGCCCAATTACTGCTACTTCATCCAAATGGCACACAAGGTTTGGTTTTTGCATTGAGTGTTTCCAGAAGACACTGATGAAGCCACAGATTCCAAGACTTTGACTAAAAACACTAACAGAGAGAGACAGCATTCTTTGGGTTGAAAGAACATTTACTTACATATAAATCGATCTGTGGTGTTAGCATACTACTTAAAGACAGAATGTATCAATAATTGAAAGTGACTTAGAAATGGGTATTAAAAGTGTAGGGAAGGCAGAAGTTGAAGATACAGTTTAGCTGCAACTATCTGGAGACAGAAAATGTTGACAAACAAAATGATACATCCATTATAGAGACCACTCACTCACTCATTCATTGCCATCAAGTCTGAACCAACTTATTGCTGACCCTCCATTGGGTTTCCAAGGTTGTAAATCACATAGGAAGAGATTGTCCATCTTTCTTTCTTAAAGCTGCAAGCAGATTCTAACTGCCAAAGAAGTTTGGCCTTTGGATTACCAGCACTACTTACTAAAGACTAGGCCACCTATAGAGCTCCCTATTGTAGAGATAAACACAATCAATTATTAAGATATTTGTCAGCTGTTGTTGTTAATTGCTGAATCATAGGCGACTCATAGCAGCCCTATGAATGACCTGAACACTTGTATAATTTTTATCGTTTCTCTAATTTCATCATTTCTCCAAGTTCATAGGGTTTCTGAAGGCAAGCTATTTTGGAAATGGATGCCACTCCTGCTTCCAAGCTTGTTTTAATCAGGGTGCTCCACCGAACACTGTCCACCATGGGTAACCATTATCACATTTGGCACATCAGTGTCACAGTGTTCGGAATCACGGTAACCATGAGTTACCTCTGTACGGCACATGGACAGACCAGTGCTAAATACCACTTAGCAGAATGTTTGACCAAAAACAATTAAACCAGGCCTAAAGGCCACAGATTAAAATCACCCATCTTTGGCTTGGTAGCATCACTTTCTGTCCATGTTGGTGGTGGTGACTCATATAGAGGCCAGAGCCATCTTCTATGGCGCAAGAGAGCTGGCCATTCCACTTTTTTAAAGATTAAATGGGCAGGGTTTTTTAATAAGGATCTTTTTTAAAAAAAAATATTATTAAATTTTATTAGTTTTAATGAACATTTACAGAGATTTTGGGTTTTCATTCATTCATTCATTGTTGCAATAAGGATCTTTAGGGAGGGAAAGGAGGGACATTCCATTGTGGTTTAGCCAGGTGGGTGGTGGTCTTCTAGGGAGGGAAGGGAGGGGGCACTCTATGGTAGTTTAGTCAGATGCATAGTTTGTCAGACGCTGTTCACTTCCTTTGTTGACATGTTGATATTCTTTGAATCCTTAGTTATCCCTTTGACCTTACATTTGGTTTTAGTCCTCGGTCCTAGATCCACTTGGAGTTGGTTGTTGCTTATGGTGTGAGTTATAGGTCTTGTTTGAGTTTTCTGCAGATAGTTTTCCAATTTTACCAATACCATTTGTTAAAAAGGGTATCGTTTCCCCACTTAACTAATTTCATCTCCTTGTCAAAAATCAGTTGACCATAGGTAGATGGTATGATTTCCAAATTATCAACTCTATTCCATTTATCTATGTGCCTGTCATTTGTACCAGTACCACACACTGTCTTGACCACCATGGCAGTGTAGTAGGATTTGAAATCTGGGAGATGCCTCCAACTTAGAAAACCCTAAAGACTCAGCAAGAAAACTACTGGACATAGTTTACCAATTCAGCAAAAGTGGCAGGATACAAGGTCAACATACAAAAATCAACTGGATATCTCTACAGTGACAAAGACAACACAGAGCTGGAGCTAAGAAAAGCAATACCCATCACAATAGCTAATGACAAGATTAAACACTTGGATGACAAGATTAAACACTTGGGAGTAAATATAAGTAGAAACGCAAAGGATCTATTCAAAGAAAATTACAAAACATTACTACAAGAAACAAAAAGAGATCTGGAGAAGTGGAAGAATATCCCTTGCTCGTGGATAGGAAGACTCAATATTACCAAAGGCAATTTACATGTTCAATACAATCCCAATACAAATATCAATAACATTCTTCAATGAGATGGAAAGGCAATTTCCAATTTCATTTGGAATGGAAAGAGACCCTGAATAAGCAAAGCACTCCTGAAAAAGTGGAAAAAAACAGGATGCAAGGCTTCATCCTTATACTCCTTACAGGGATTTATCACACCACCCTCTTCAACAAAAGACTTCAGGTATCAGTTATTGTTAGGTATCTCTGGTCTCCTATGACTCACAGTGACCAACAGCTCTGGATCCCACCCTGTCCTGAGCCAGTATCAGTGTCCAACACACCAGACCCCACAGCCCCAGGCACCGAGTCCATCCACCTCCTGGAATCTTCCTCTCCTGCCCTGTCCTTCCACCCTCCAAGCATGATGTCCCTCTCTAAGGACTAGCTCTCCTGGCCACGTGCCCAAAGGATGTGAGGTGGGGCTTGGAAATCTTTGCCTCTGGGGCAGCCTTGCTTATTCTACCAGAGTTCTACTCCAGCATGGTGGTCCACTCCACCACCGGGTCCACTCCGGCACTGGGATGCACTCCAGCACGGGGTGCACCGGAGTCCACTCCAGCACCACTACCCAAAGGTACCGATCAGTGGTTGGTACCAGGACAACACAGCCACCACCCTTAACCAGAGGCGGCAGCTTGGGCTTTGAAGATGGTGCTGTGTTGTTGCAAGGAGTTTGTCATTTGGGGGACCAGTTGTGACCCACATTGATAAAAGCGGTCCCTGACCCTCGTGTGCACGCGTGCCAGTGTGGAGAGGGAGCAGAAGGAGAGACGTCAATGCCCACACAGGGCTGTTAGAGCCGACCTACCCCCCAGCTCCCCTAAGTGAAAATTACCTGCGCTCGGCGAGGGGGCTCAGGGATGCTGAGGCCCAGACCCCAATCCTGAACATGGTCTGGGGCTCCGGCGGGAGAACACCCTAACCTACCTCGGGGACCGGTGCCCGCTGGTCCATCGTGTTGCCATCAGCTAAGCCTTATGAGTTTAGTTAGATAGGTTAGGTGCCGTCAGTCAGTACAACTCACAGCAACCCTACAACAATAACTGAACACTGTCCTAACCTGTGCCAGTCTCACAATCTCATAGTCAAGCTCATTGCTGCAGTCCTTGTGTCAATTCACCTGGCAAGTTTAGATAGTTTTGATAAATTAATCTTATGAGGTTAGATTAAAAATAAACATATGAGTCTTAGGAGTTTATTGTGTGTGCCACTGAGTCAGACTAAAGTTAAGAGTTTAGAGAAATTAATGATCTCAATAATTTTTAATAGATCTCTTTAATGAAGTAAAATGAAGGACCCACACAACTTGCTCTGGCCCCATGCTCATTAAGTAAACTCATTAGCATTTAGCTAACAAATGGAAATGGACTGGACAGAATGTGATTGGTTAACCCTTCCTTGGGATCATTATCTCCAACCTCAGGGGTACGTGACTGGTTTGCTTTGACAGTTAATGCCTCAGTAATGCTCATAATTCCCAGATTGTCTACTCATAACTTGAATTGATTCACTGCTTATATATTTATTTAATGCTCCTCTAATCTTTCTGATTTTGCTTTGTAGATATAATCAAGATCTTGGAGAGTTGGCACATGTAAAAACGCATTAAATTTTTAAAAATTTTCTCTTCTTTCACTCCCTTAATGATTTGAGCCTAATAAGGTAATCACAAGTTTAAGTTCAAAGAAACTGAAGTATTTGAAAGATCAAGGATATCCCCTAATCTAATAATCAGGACATGTTCTTCCTTTCAAAAAACAAAACTCACTGTTACTAGTTGATTCCAATTCATAGCGACCCTGTAGAGTTTCCAACACTATAATTGTCACACACTACACATCATTTCCCTATGGAACATCTAGTGGGTTTGAACCACTGACTTTTCCTTTAGTAATCTATTCCTTTTTTATTATTAGAAACAGACATTAATTGAGATCTCATAAATAACACATTTCTAAAAGTAAAATAAGCTATTCATTCTGAAGTGCTCTGGTGGCACAGTCTGTAGGAAGATGTGCTGACGCTTGGGAGGTTTAAATCTGTCTGCAACTCCACTAGAGAAATAAGGACAGTATCCTCCTGTGTGATTTACAGCCTCAGACCAACTTTATGGCAACCAGTTGGAGGTTTTTAAAAATTATTTTAATTATAAATTAATTATTATGAATTATTATTTTATTATAATTGTTTTCCATTTTTAAAATATGCATTAAGTCTATAGATGAAGAAATGTTTGTCTGTGTCTCTTCTGTATCAGAGATTACCTTGTTTTTCTGTACACTGAAAACAACACAATACATGTGTTCCATGAAAAAATAAATCACTCCTTTCACGAATTGAAAAATAAAAACAAAGCAAAGAAACACTCAGATGCAAGCACAAGTCACTGTATGAATGTTGGCAATATCTTTGCGAGTCATCCTTCCATACCAATTAATAAAAAGTCAGTACTTACTGACAAGACCTTAAAAGCCTGGGTTTGGAATATACCATTGATTAAACATTTAGGACTATTTTTCTTCTTCTTATGCAAACACATTTTATCATTGTGCAAGATTGCCCTCTTGTGTTTTCTGTAGTCATGTCATTATTATTTTTGTCTATTCAATATTGAATTTTCCCTTTTTATTCTATAATTAAGTCACTACTAATTGGATTTCATTTATCCTGACAATATAGTTGGAAAATTTTAAGGTTATATATCCAAAATATGATTCCATTTTTAAACTCATATAACCAAAATTTAAAGACATATATATTATCCAAACAAGATGGATTGACACAATGACTTTAACAATTGGCTTCAGTGTAACATGGTAGAGGATAAGGCAAGGCTGTGATTTTTGTTCACAGAGTCTCCTTGATTTATAGTTGACTTAATGGCAACTAACAACAACATTCAAAATGTACAGTTGAAAATTGAATGTTAGTGTATGGTTTTTACTGGAAACCATTAGTTTAAATTTCTGAACTAATTAATAAAATATTATGACCCAACTTCTTCAAAATCAGAAAAGAATAAACAAGACAAAAACTACTTATTAAATGCTTAAGTTTTGGTAGGCTGGTTGAAACGGGTCAGAAATGCAATGAATGAGCAATGAAAAGGCTAACTACACAAGTTCTGTGCCGTCTTGTAGGACTTCCTTACTGGACTTTAGCTAAAGAGTGAGTCTGTCCAATGGCAATCTGAATCATCCCTCATTCCTCTTATTCCCCACACTAATCCTCCTCCTCCTTAATCTCAAACTAGCAAGAACAATCTTTCTAAAAAAAGCAAACCATCAATGTATTTCTCTTTTGAAATAAGTTGGGCTACTAACCCCAAATCCTTGCTTCTCTGGTGGTTCGAATCCACCAGTGGTTCATATTCACCAATGGCTTCATGGAAAAAAGATGGGTAATCACCTTTCATGAGATTTCCAGCTCCAATCAATGGTAATGAGATTTCCCTTGAAATAAAGCCTAAACTCCTTATCGAAGCTGCAGAGGCCTTTTCTGGACCAGATTTCTACTTTTCTACCCTCTCAAGCTTCTCTCCTTTATCTACAGCTCATTCACCAGAATGTCATTCCTGAGCTCCATCAGGTTTTAGCTCGTGTGTTGTACCAGTTTGAAAAGATCGACCTGTTTCCTTTGCTGAGCTCACTCCAGCTTGAGAAAGTCAAGCCTCTTCAAGTCTCTGCTTCAGTGTTGTCTTCCTGAGAGCCTCAGTGGCTTCTCCAATGTGCATCCTTTGCAATCATCAATTTCCCTATTGTCAAGAGCTCACTGCTGTAGAGTAGATTACAACTCATGTGAACCTGTTACAGAGAGAACTATTATCATTATAGAAGTGTATCTATAAGCCTTTCTTCTGCAGTGCATCTAGGTGTGTTTTAACTTCCAACTTTTTTTTTTTTTTCAGTCTTGTTGTGTGCCATCAAAATGGATCTAACTGACACAGGAGGAGATTGCCCCTCCTCCAGCAGAACATCTGGTGGATTTGAACTGCGTGCCTTCAGGATTGCAGCACAGCAGCTTGCCCCTAGATCACCAAAGCATCCTATGACTTCCAACATTTAATTAGCTGTTGTGGTAATTGGGCACTGAGTCAAAGTGGATTCGTAGCAATCTCATGTGTGCTGAGAAGAATTGCTTCTGTGACCTTCTAAAAGTCTATCAGCAGGTCTGTCCGTTGTCTTAGGATAGGTTCAAACTGCAAACTTTTTAGCTAGAAATTGATCTCTTCACCATTCAGGGACCATTTCCTACCATTTCCCTTTCTGTATGTGATTAAACTCTCTTGTCTAATTTTCTTCTTCTTGTAAACTATAGACTTGGGGAGGATAAAGGTTAAATCTGTCTTGTTCTCACTGCTATGCACAGTATGTAGCAAAAATGTAGCAGATGTCCACTGAATGAATGACTAAATGGATGTTGTTGTTGTTAGATACCATCAAGTCAACTACAACTCATAATGACACTATGAACAACATATCTGACCCTTACCTGATCTTGTGCCATTCGTATGATCTCTGTCCTGCTCTAGCCCTTGTGGTAGTCACTGTGTCAAGGCAGATCATTGAGGGTCTTCCTCTCTTTCATTGACTCTCTACTTTTCTCAATATAATGTCTCTCTCTAAGGTCTGGTTCCTCCTGAAGAAATATAGTGGTATAATCTTCATAGGTCTTATATGTATAAAATACTTGTTTTCTTTATATTTTTCAAGATTTACCTAAATATAGAGCTTTTGTAAGGGAGCTCTGGTGGCCTAGTGGGAAGAAGCTGTGGTATAATCCTGAAAGCTCACAGTTCCAATCCACCAGCTGCTTAGCAGTAAGATGGGCAATCTCCTTCTGTGAAATTAAAAGCCTCTGAAAACCCACTGGAGGGTTCAGCTATGAGTTGGTTCCAACCTGATGGTACTCAACAACAACAACAACAACAACAACAGTGCTTTTATAAAAATATCAAAGCTTATCAATAGGTTCTTTACAATTTGATGGGTTCCTTTATATCTAAGTAACTATGTCATTCTTGTCACTGGACCAATAGGCAACATCATGATGTTGTTGCTGTTATGTGCCATTGAGTTGCTTGTGACTCATAACGACCCTATGTACAACAGCTCTGAATCCTGTCCTATCTTGAGACAATCTTAGTGTCTCCAACACACCTACCCCCATTACTCTAGTTACTGAGTCAATCCATCTTATCCAGCGTCTTCCTCTTCTGCACTTTTCCTTCACCCTTCCAAACTGTCAATGACTTCATCTCACTTGGATCCACAATCAATACACTTAGTGCTAGCAGTCAAGATATCAGAAGACATATTGCATCAGGAGAGTCAATTGTCAGAGACCTTTCCAAATTATTGAGAAGCAACAATGTCAGTTTGAGGACCAAGGTACACCTGATCCAGGCCCTGTTTCTCCCCCAGTCACTTGCATCCGAAAGCTGGACACACAGTACAGATGACAGAAGAAGAAGAATTGATGCTTTGAACATTAGTGTTAGAGTACTGAATATCCCATGGACTACCAAAAGAACAAACAGCTATGCCTTAAAGAAGGTGCAACCAGAGAGTTCTTGGGAGGCAAAGATGATAGGTTTGTCTTGCATGCTTTGAGCATATTTCTAAGAGAGGCTATGTCTTAGAGGGGACATGTGTTTGGAGGGTCTGTGAAGAGAGGAAGTCCCTCAACTAGGGATTGACAAGTGACTGCAGCAATGGGCTTGTGTGCGTCGGAGATTGGATGGCACAGGATAGGACAGGGTACAGATCTGTTGTTTATAGGTTCTCTGTAAGTTGTACTTGACTTAAGGGCACCTAACAACACAATAACATTTCATTTTGAGCCTAAAGAACAGGCTAGAGGTAATTAACCAAATGTACAGTTAATTGAAGTGGTTTAGGAGAGAGGTTAATTTGTAGTTAGTGGCAGAATTGCTACTCTAAATAGTGAGGTCATCCGCAGTTCAGATTAGCCTGGGAAAGTCCTTTACCTTTACACCTATAGCAATAAATCTGAAAAGTTGCTTTTCTTTTACTTAACAATAGGTCCCGTGATAAGCAAAATTGCCTTGCTCTAAAGCTCCCAGAAGTACAAAAGACTAAGATCAAAGGAACCAGTAGCCCTTCCTGAACTTGATTTTTTTCCCTATAGGAATGCAAGAAGCCACTGTGTGCTTATAGAGTAAATAAACAAAAATTTAAAAACCATTGCCATCAAATTGGTTCCAACACATAGGAATCCTCCATCTGGTTTTCAAGGCAGTAAGTCTTTATGGGATAGATTATTTAGAGGCTTCCATTACTTAAAACTCTTTCCATAGAGTTCATTCTGACCTTTACCTGCAGATTCCACCTGCGGTGGGTCCAAATGGCTGACATTTTAGTTAGCAGCCAAGTACTTAACCAACATACCACTAGATCTTCTTGGAGGCATCCATTACTGGGTATAAACATCACATTACAAATCTCCTGGTCACTACATCTTATATCCTTACTACAGTTGTAGTTTTGGTTTTACAGTAGGTATACATATTAAAATGAGTAGCAAAAATATATTAAGCATCTAATTAATCAGCAACCCTCCACAGAGTTCCTAACTTGGAGCTCTGGTGGCCTACTGGCAAGAAGCTGCACTGCAATCCCGAAGGCAAATGGTTTGAATCCACCAGCAGCTCCGTAGGAGAAGGATGGTCAGTCTCCTCCTGTGTGATTAACTGCCTCAGAAAATCCACCAGAGGGTCAGCTATGGGTCAGTTCTGATTCTACAGTACCACCACCACAACAACAGGGTTCACAAGACCATAAGCCTTTATAGGAGGAGATTGCCCATTTTCCTCCTCAGTACCTGATGGGTACTGTTCACCTTTTCATTAGCAACATGTCACATTCTGTGAATCACCAGGGCTCCTAATGTTAGGAATTTAGGAATTGAAATCTCAATTAAAAATAAATTCCAGCAATAAATTGACAGGGAGCTGCCAAACATTCCAACTAGATTCAAGGAGGCCATGGAACAAGGAATATAATTGCTGATGTCAGGTGAATCTTGGCTAGAAGCAGGGAATATCAGAAAGATGTTTACTTATGTTTTATTGACTATGCAAAGGTATTCAAGTGTGAAGATCATAATAAATTATAGATAACATTGTGAAGAATGGGAATGTGGGACAATTCATTGTACTTAGGAAGAACCTGTACATATACCAAGAGGGAGTTGTTCAAACAGAACAAGGAAATATTTCATGGTTTAAATAAAAGATGGTGTGTGTCAAGGTTGTTCTTTCCCCTCAGCATACTTATTCAAATTGTATGCTTAGCAAATAACAGAAGAAGCTGGAGTAAGTGGAGAAGAATGTGATGCCAAGAATTGAGGATAAGTACATGGTACAACTGTGCGTGTTGAAATTGAAGGGGACTTGGCGAGCTCTGGTGGCCCAGTGGCAGGAAACTGCATTGCAATCCCAGAGGTGCGCGGTTCAAATCCACCAGATGCTCTGCTGAAGGAGGAGAAACAATCGCCTCCGGTACCAGTCAGATCCAATTTGACGGTACACACATAAAATAAATAAATAAAAATTATTAAAAAAAAAAGAAATTGAAGGGGACTTGAAATACTTAACTGATGAAGATCAAAGATTTCAGTATAGATTTCAGAAAACAAAATCCTCAGAAATGGGCTATTAAAGAACATTGTGATTGTGTTGTATGAGTCATCAAATAAGAACCAACTCAAAAATGACCTTCCAATAGATTTTCAGTGGCACTAAATTGCAAGGGGGGAGACTGCCTATCCTGCTCCAGGTGGAGTTGGTGGCATCAGACTGCACAGCTTCGGGATTGTAGCAGAGCTTCTTACCGCTAAGCCATTTTGCTCATAGGTTTCATTGATCTGTAATCTTTGCCATGAAAGCCAAACCCCAAAATTGCAAACTGAGTGGCTTGAAGTCAATTGAGACTCATCTTGACCCCATTAGACAGACTAAAACTGTTCCACAAGATTAACAAGGCTGTGAATCTTCTTAGGAAGCAACACGTCTCATCATTTGACTTTGGAACAGTTGGTAGGTTTGAATTGTTAATGAGTGTTGTACATCATCAAGTCAGACTGACCCAGAGCTGACTTTCCAGAGGGACAGTCTCCTATAAATTGCACAGGAGGAGATTGTTTATATTTCACTCATGGAGCACCTGGTAACGGATTAGAACGAAATACCTTTTTACCACTGGACTGATAGGCAGTGTCATGATGGATAGAGAGAAGATTGAAACTGTCAACAGCTTCATCTTCCTTGGATCCACAATTAATACCCTCGTTACGAGCAGTCAGGAAATAATGAGACACACTGCATTAGGAAAATGTGTAGTTAGGGACCTCTCCATTATTGAGGAGTAATGATGTCAGATTGAATACTAAGGTACGTCTGATTCAGGCCACAGTCTTTCTGATTACTTACTATGCATCTGAAAGCTGGACAATAAATAAGGATGACAGAAAAAGATTTGACACCTTTGAGCTGTGGTGCTGGACCACAACCACAACCCTCAACCAGGTGGATTGACACAGTGACTGCTGCAATGGGCTCTATATGTCAGTAAGTATGAGGATGGCACAGGAAAGAACAGGGTTCAGATCTTATGTTCATAGGGTCGTTATGAGTCGTACTTCTCTCAAAGGCACCAACAACCATAAACTTTTCCATTGGCAGCAAAATTCCTTACCACTGGGAACCTCTGTAGTCAGGGATCTCTCCAAATTGTTGAGGAACAATAATTTCAGTTTGAGAACTAAGATGCACCTCATTCAGATATGGTCTTTTCAGTCACTTGCTATGCATCTGAGAGCTGGACGATAAGGATAACAGACGAATTGATGCCTTTGAACTGTAATGTTGGAAAAGAGTATTGAATATTCCATGAACTGCCAAAAGAACAAACAAATATGTGTTGAAGAAGGTGCAGCCAGAGTGCTCATTAGAGGCAAAGATGATAAACCTTTGACTTTGGACATGTTGCTACGAGAGGTTATCCTTTAGTGCAAGACATAATGTTTGAAAATGTAGAGGGACAGTGAAGGAGAGGAAGACCCTCAACCAGGTGGACTGACACAGTGACTGCAACAAAAGGCTTGAATGTATCAGATTGTGAGCATGGCACATCAGATTGTGAGGACAGCACAGGATTAAGATCTGTTGTTCATAGGGTCACTATGAGTGATACTTGTTTTGACAACACTTAACACCAAGAAGCCTGTGGTAAGAAGCTGCACTGCAATCACAAAGGCACAGGAGGCAAATTCACCAGCTGCTCTGTGGGAGAAAGATGGACAATCTCTTCCCATGTGATTAACTGCCTCTGAAATCCCACAAGAGGGTTAGGTATGAGTTAGTTCTGACTTGAGCACAGACAACAACAGTAACTAACTACGAGAGCTCTTTGATTAGTGGCTCAAGGCTTAACCCACAGTGCCAAAAGGCTTCTACCATAGAAGTAGTCAAGAAATGGAGTATTGCATCAGACAAAAGGCCTTTTTATAGTTTTCAAAAGCAAAGATGTCACTTTGAATACTAAAATATGCCTGACTCAGTACATTTTCAATTGTTCCAGATGTATGAGAAACCTGTACAATGAGTAAAGAAGACTGAAGAAGAATTGATGCATTTAAATTGTTGTGCTGGTGAAGAATATTGAATACAAAATGAACTGCCAGAAGAATCTGTCTTGGAAAAAGTGCAGCCAGAACACTCCTTGGAAGCAAGGATGGTGAGGGTTCTTCTCACATATGTTTAATATGTTGTCAGGAGGGACTCATCACTGTGGAAAGGTCTATCATGATTCATAAAGCACAGCATCAGCAAAAAAGAGGACAACCCTTCACAAAATAGACTTGCACAATTAATGGACTCAAATACAGTAACAACCTTAAGAATGACTCAGTACTATTTGATTTTGTTTACATAGGGTTGGTATGAGTTAGAAGTAACTTGACTGCACCTATCAACAACAAACTTCTTTTTATGTCTTGATTTTTTCGGTATTTTCTCAACCTGAAAAAAAAAAAAGGAAACAAGACGACTATGGAAATGGACTCATCATTTTCCTGTGGAGTAGTTGGTGGGTTCAAATTGCCAATGATTTGGTTAACAGCCAGATGCCTTAACCACAGCATCATCAAAGCTCCTTAACTTATGGACAGGAATTAAAGTTATCAGCTGTTCCTTAAGAATAGAAGAACGGTAGGAGGTATCTCACTCCCTGATTTCAAATCCTACTACACTGCCGCAGTGGTCAAGACAGCATGGTACTAGTACAATGACAGACACAAAGATCAATGGAATCGAATTGAGAATCCAGAGATCAACCCATCTATCTATGGTCAACTGATCTTTGACAAGGAGATGAAATCAGTGAAGTGGGGAACGACAGCCTTTTTAACAAATGGCGTTGGCAAAATTGGAAAAATATCTGCAAAAGACTCAAGCAAGACCCACACCTCACTCCATACACAAAAACCAACTCAAGGTGGATCATGGACCTAGGACTAAAACCAAGGACTATAAATTTCATTACAGAAAAGCTAGGAACAACACTAGAAGTCCTAATCCACAACATAAACAGTCTTCCCAGTATCCTGGAAAACCTACAACCAGGAGAAGATAACATAGATGAATGGGATCTTCTAAGACTCAAATCCCTATGCACATCCAAAAACTTCTCCAGTAGGGTAAAAAGGGAAGCCACTGACTGGGAAAAAGTATTCTGTAATAACATATCAGATAAGGGACTTATATCCAGAATTTATGAAATACTTGAGCACCACAACAAGATAAAGGTAAATAATCCAATAGAAAAATGGGCACAGGATATGAACAGGCACTTCACCGAAGACGACATTCAGATGGCTAACAAACACATAAAGAAATGCTCAAAATCCCTAGCCCTAAGAGAGATGCAAATTAAAACAACTATGAGATATCATTTCACCCCAGTCAAAATAGCAAAATTTAACAGAACAGCAAGCAACAAATGCTGGCGAGGTTGTGGAGAAACTGGAACCCTGATTCACTGTTGGTGGGAGTGTAAAATGGTGCAACCCCTGTGGAAAGCAGTATGGCGCTTTCTCAAAAAGTTGCAAATAGAGATACCATTTGACCCAGCAATTCCACTACTGGGAATATACTTGGAAACAACCTAAGTGCCCATCAACAAACGAATGGCTAGAGAAGCTGTGGTATATTCGCACAATGGAATACTATGCTGCATTAAAAAACAAGGAACTCGTGCAATATTATTCAAAATGGTTGACTCTGGAGAACATTATGCTGAGTGAAATATCCCAGTCACAAAAGGACAAACATTACATGATGCCACTGTTGTAGAATGGGACTGTCCTTGGGGTTGGGGAGAGACTGAGTAAGATGGGTTCAATAATGTATACTGCACTGAAACAGAGGAGGGAGAAAACTGTTTAAAAGAGATATATAACTAGGTATTTCTGTCATCACAGGAGACTAGAGCGAGGGCTACATGGTGGAGGGGACCTGGGGGAGGGTTTGTAAAACAATGAAAGAATCTTTTCTTTTACTTTTCCATAATTTTTGACTCATGTACTTATAACTTGTTAGTCAAATTTGTGTCTTCTAGGTTGCAACACCCCCATGATACATCTTCAAGGATATGAACATGTACGGCCAAGCACAATCAATAAGAGTGCATCTAAATTCCCAAATCAATCTCCATAATAGTCTATGTGTTTCCTACTGCCAAAGGGGCCCTTTAGAGTAGTGAGAGAAGATCTTCACCCTGAAACCCACAGCGTCCCTTTTCAGCAGGAAGTAGCTAAGAGAATACGCCATCCCCTTTTCCTTATGACTCAGGGTGAAGTCTCTCTCAGGGAGGAGTGATAGGGAATGGCAAAGGACACACACAAAGAAGATTAATCAGAACTGGCTTTGACAAGCACTGTGGCATTTGGACAAGAACAAACTGGGAGGAGGGTAGAGAGAATAGTGCAACAATGAATGAATGGAAACCCAAAATCTCTATAAATGTTTATGAAAATTAATAAAATATAATTATAAAAAAAAAGTTATCAGCTGTACAACCCTGGCTTTAATCAATGTGAACCCCCTCGCTTATGTTTGACAAACACTAATCAATTTTGATCTCTATATTTTGCCTCCCCGTCACCCAGGCCTTTTTATATGTGAGATGCTAAGTGTCTGTCCTTTTTAAATTTTTTTTTCTTGTTATGCACTTTTGAATCCAGCTGGCACAGAAGGAAATTGCCCCTTCTTCTCCAGCGGAGCATCTGGTGGATTCAAACTGCTTGCCTTCAGGATTATAGTACAGCTTCTTGCCACTAGGCCACCAGGGCTCCCTTTAGTGTTTGTCCTTTTATGAAGACAGCATAATGTCTTCAAGCTCCATCCATACTGTATAGTATGTACCAAGACTTCAAGTCTCCTATTTTCTGAGCAGCACTTCACTGCACGCATGTATAACTTGTTTATCCATTGCCGCTGGGCATTTAGGTGGTTTCTACCTTCTGGCTATTGCGAAGAGTGCTGTAATGAAGATTGGTTTACAGGTCTCCTGTTGAGTTTTTGCTTTCAAGGCTGTTGGGTATAGACCCAGCAGTGGTCATTCGGTTTACATTTTAATGCAATATTCAGACAAAGTCTACTAATCATTCCTGGACTTGTTTCACAAACTCAGTCCTTATAATGATGAAACATATCTTTTTTTATGTAGAAGGTGATGACCAAAGGCTAAAATAATTCAGTCAAATGTGTATATGCAGACTGTTGTCATTGAACACTTTTCTGAGTGTTCACTGAAGTTGTTTTAACTGTTTTAAACAGGACCCTGTTTATATAGCAAACATAAGGTGGTGAGCTTCCCAGCATCTATTCCCCAATCTTTCCAATACCTTATTTTGTTTTGTATACATTCTTTCCATATACAATCATATGCCTCAAAATAAATATGCCCTACTCTTAGCCACAAGGCGATCCTAATTACCAGGAGGATAAATTTAGACTAATGTACAATGATTGAATAAGCTCTGGTAGCATAGATAATGATGTAATCATCCCCCATATTGGAATCTGACATTGTAAGTTATAATAGGGGATTTGGGTAGGATGCAACACCATCACTCAAGTCATAATCCTGATGCAACATAAGAGAATTTTCGCTGTAGTGTAGCATGAGTCAAAAGAGAAAAAAGGATAGATAAGCAGAGAGAGAGGAACCTCACCACTCTCCCCTTTACAGTGACCGAGGAAGCTCTGGCAGTGATGTTTAGGGAGTTGGACTGCTACACCAAAGACTGCACTTTTGGTGGTTCTTCAAGAAAAAGATGGGCAATCTCCTCTTAGGTGAGTTACAGCTAAGGAAATCTGCTGGAAGGTCAGCTAGGAGCTGGTTCCAACTCCATGACAACAGTTACTTTGTCTTTTGGGTTTTATAGTGATTGACTCATGAACAGCATGTGCTCAATTTGGGTCCCAGATTAGAAGAGGCTTGCTAGGTGAAAGGAACTCTTTCTGAGAGTTAGGGAAATTTCCCTTTTCTCTCATAGGGCCTAGGTGAAAAGGTACATAATGCCACCATGTGCACAGTAGCTTCCTTACAACCATGATGAAATTAGCCCCAGCATGAAGTTGACTCTAGGAATGACAGGACTGAGAAAGCCAGAAAAACCTGCGTTCTTAATCACATCGTGAACTCATTCAAACCTGAACCTCACCCTGTCTCCAACTGTTTGCCTCATACATGATTTAATAGCTATTTTTCTTTTGAAAGCCAAAACTGACTTGATAATTTTATTGTTGCTGTTTTTTGCCACAGTACTCTAACCAAAGTTTACATGTTATTATTAGGCAATAGGAGGCTACTGAAGGGGTTTAAGCAGGAGACTGACATACAGAAATCAGTTTATATTTGATCAGTATGAAAGCGGCAGCAATTTTGGGACTTGGTGGGTTGGATGGGAAACTGGCTAATATTTACTGAAGGTTTACCATATGCTTTGTACTAGTTTTAACATGTGTTAATTCTTTTAAGTCTTCCAAAACTCTACAAGCCAATATTATTATCCACATTTTTTTCTTTTTTTTAATTATTATTAAATTTTATTAGTTTCAATGAACATTCACAGGGATTCTGGGCTTTCACTCCTTCATTGCCGCATCATTCTCTCCACCCTCCTCCCCAGTT
>NW_006399890.1:661505-674114 GCF_000299155.1 Elephantulus edwardii | reverse complement strand
AAATTATGGAAAAGTAAAAGAAAAGATTCTTTCATTGTTTTACAAACCCTCCCCCAGGTCCCCTCCACCATGTAGCCCTCGCTCTAGACTCCTGTGATGATATTATCCACATTTGAATGAGGGATCTTAGGTCCAGAGACATTAACTTTGAGATAGCTAAAAGTAGGGGAAAATTCCAGAGAGAAAAGTTATGGAACAAGGCCGCAAAGGAGATCAAAAGAGATGAATCAAGCTTGCAAGTGAACAGAGATATTTATTAATCTGGAGACACAGGCCCACCTTCCCCTCTTTAGAACTAGTTGACAGGAGGCAAACCCCAAACCTACTGCAGTCAAGTCAATTCTGACTCATAGTGACACTACAGGACAGAGAACAGCCCCAAAGGGTTTTCTTGGCTGTGGGCAATTTCCTCCCTTGTGATTCACTGCCTCTGAAAACTGCTGGAGGGTTAGCTATGAATTGGTTCTGACTTGACAGCACATAACAACAACAACCTTTACAGAAGCATAGTGAAAACAAAACAAATTAAGAAATAAAATAAAATAAACATACTGCCACATCTTTCTCCCAGAGTGGCTGGTGCTTTTGAACCAACGACCTCTTAATTAGCAGACATAAGTCACTGCACCAGCAGGGCTTCTTAAAGAAAAGAAAAAAAATTAAATATAGTTCAATTTGCAGGTATGGGGTGGGTACCTATGAAATAGCTGGTTTTACTTAGTGGAAGGGAGGAAGGGCCATCTGTTGGAAGGATAGTGTAGAGCAAGCAGTGGTTGAGAATAGGTGCAACTGGATGAAGGGGCAAGAGACATGTAAAATAATGCTCAAGCACAGATGGCTATGGACAGAGTTAACGTGGAGACCAAAAGTTTTGGGGCTTTAGTATGCACAAAATACATAGCTCTCTCCCCAAAATCTCTTAAAAACAAAGATGCAGATATGAGAATAACACGAATTCTGTTGTTAGACAGGCTAAGAACAATGAGTCTGAAGTTGAAAATAACAAAATAGGGGATGATTTGAACATAGGTCACTTTAGTTCCACACATTTCCCAAAGTCATAGTTTAAGAGGCAAAATTTGAGACTATAAGTGGGGCTTCCAACTGCTTGTTTTAAACGGGCAAGGAGGTTAAAGAAGACCATTACCCTCCACTCTCTTCCACCCTATCACAAATTGTTAATCTCATAGTGTTCTGGGATCACAGATTTTAAAACAGTATGCTAATAATTACCTGCTGATTAAATTCTATAGCTCTCAAATGTGATGTATACTTTGTTTCATGAAACAAAGTTAAGGACATTAATATTGAGGGATTCATGAATAGGATTAGTAGAGTTAAAAACCACCGTCATGCACAAGAAAACTACACAAATATTTATATTATTCAGTCGGTCTCTTATGGCACATAAATGCCATCCTTCTAGGTCAAGGAAACTTAAAGTACCTTCCATTACTAATATCTTCATTTCCAAAGTTATATTTTAAGTTCACAGTGAGGTTTTTCTTCCTCTAAACCCAGATCAAAAAGGGGGAAATACCCAGCTTTTTGAAAGAATTACAAAGGGTTTATTTTTCTTGTTTCTCCTCCCAAGCTAACTGCAGGAAGTTCATTTAGGATGTTGCTGTGAAATTGTTATGGGTTACTTTAATTGACTTAGGAGTTTTTCCTCCTAACAAAATAAGGCGAGTCCTTTTGTTGTTCAACCCCCCCCACTCCGCTTCAATAGTTCAATACTTTGGTGGGTTTTGTTTGATTTTTTTACAAAAGACTTAACAGAGAAATGAAAATTGTTGGTTATACTGCTGTTCTTTCCTGGAAGTCACCGATTGCAGAAATGTAGTTTTTCAGAGCACTGGTGGCTTACTGGCAAGAAGCTGCACTGCAATCCCAAAGGAACGTGGTTTGAATTCACCAGCTGCTCCGTAGGAGAAGGACTGGGTTTCTGAGGCTGTAAATGACACAGGAGGTTCCTGCTCATCTTTCTCCTTTGGAGCTTTGGGTGGATGAGAGTCTCCTGAAAGGAGTAATGTTTGAGTTAGCAGAGTTGTTATGTGCCATCGAGTCGCTTGTGACTCATAGCGACCCTATGTACAACAGACCTAAACTCTGCTCTGTCCTGTGCCAATTATACTGTCTCCGACACACCCATCCTGCTTACCCCAGTCGCTGAATCATTCCACCTCATAGAGGGCCTTCCTCTCCTGCGCTGTCCCTCCACCCTCCCAAGCAAGCATGATGTCCTTCTCCAAGAACCGGTCCCTCCTTATAACACGTGCAAAGGATGTTAGACGGAGCCCCAGAATCCTTGCCTCCAAGGAGCAGTCCAGTTTAACCCTCTTCGTGATGAATCTGTTTGTTTTCCTAGCAGTCCATGGTACCCTCAATACTCTTCTTCAGCACCACAGCTCAAAGGCATCAATTCTCCTTCTGTCCTCCTTAGTCATTGTCCAACTCTCTGATGCATAACAAGTGACTGCAAAGACCATGGCCTGTATCAGATGCACCTTAGTCTCCAGAGAGACACCGGTGCTCTTCAGAACTTTGGAAAGGTCCCTAACAGCAGACTTTCCCATCCCAATACGTCTTTTAATTTCCTGGCTGCCACATTTCTCCTCATAGAGCCCAGTCTCCCGGATAATCTGTTCTTCATAAAGGTTGAAAAGGTATGGAGATAGGACACATCCCTGGCATACACACTTCCCAATTTTGAACCATGCAGTGTTTCCTTGCTCTGTTCTGATGACTGCCTCTTGGTCCAAGTATAAGTTTCACTTTAGCACGATTAAATGTTCTGGGATTCCCATTCTTCTCAGAGTCAGCCACAGTTTGTTATGATCCACACAAATGCCTTTGCAAAATCAATGAAACACAGACATTCCTCTGGTATTCCCTGCTTTCAGCTAAGATCCATCTAACATCAGCTACACTATCCCTAGCACAATCACCCCTTCTAAACCCAGTCTGGACTTTGGCAGTTCTCTGCTGATGTGCTGTTCCAGTTGTTTTTGGATAATCTTCAGTAGAATCTTGCTTGCATGTGAAATCAATGATATCATTCTATAGTTTCCACACTCTGTTGGGTCACCCTTCTTTGGGATGGGAACAAATATAGATCTCTTCCAATCAGTTTGCCAAGTGGTTGTTCTTGGCACAACTTGGTGAGCACGTCCAGGGCAGCATCTGTTAGCTAAAATATGTCAATTGGTATACCATCTATTCCTGGGGCCTTATTTTTTGCTATTTCCTTCAAAGCAGCCTGAACTTCTTCCTTCAGCACCATAGGCTCTTGCTCATATGCTGTTTCATTAAATTCTTCTGTGTCTGCTAGCTTACCAAAGCTTAATAATTCATTGTTCTTGCTCTGTGTACCGTCAAGTCAGAACTGACTCATAGCTGACCTGCCAGTGGGTTTTCAGAGGCAGTATATCCTCCCATCTTTTTCCTGAAGAAAAGCTGGTGGATTTGAAGTGAGAGACTTTATGCATGAGAACACAGGTCCTTGCCAATTGCCACCAGATACCCGTAGGCATCACATAATAAGATGTCAAAAGCATTAGAAAGAGGTCATCTCATTTCTATGTCCAAAATTAACGTGAAATACCATGTCAACATGTTGATGTTTTTTCTTGGGTGTTGAGTCTGACTCAAAGCAACCTTACAAACAACAGATCTGAACCCTGTCTTATTCTATGCCATCTTCATCATCTCTGACATACAAGACCAATCCTGCAATCAGTGTAACAATCCATCTCATTGAAGGTTTTACTTTCATTGACCCTCCACTTTTCCAAGTATGATGTCTTGTTCCAAGAAATAGACCTTCCTAACAGAGCTTCTCCTAGAGAGTTATAACGGCCTAGTGATAAGAAGTTGCACTGCAATACCAAAGGCACAGGATTCAAATCCACCAACTGCTCCATAGAAGAAGAATGAGCAATGTACTCTGATACGATTTACTGACTCTGAAAACCTGCTGGAGGGTCAGTTATGGGTTGGTTTCAACTCAAAGGCAAACAACATGAGAAATTTAAAAAAAAGTCCAGAAATATTAGATTTTTCTAGAGATACTTTCAAAATTAACAGGCCATTAATGATATTTCAATATTCTGATATAAAGTTCTTGTTCTTAGGTGCCATCAAGTCACTCTGTATTCATAGAAACCCCACGTAAAATGGGATTAGACCATGGTGATCAATAAGGAAATTGTGTGGAGTCAGTTTGACTTGTTTTTCCTCCACGATTTGAGCCTCTAGGTTATACTTTGCAACAATCTGAATAGCATATATATTTGGAAATGTGGTTTTGTTCTGTGGCCAAGACAAAACAAAATCAATCAAACAAACATACAAAGGAATTAATAGGATCATACAGTTATCTGCTTGGGCAAGAATGCAGTGTAGGAAACCCTGTGAAACAGACTACTGTCCTACAGGGTGGCTGAGTCAGGGTCCATTAGCTGACACAGCAAGGTGTTTAGCAGGCCCTTGTGAGTCGGAATACACAGCCACAGTGTGTCCCCTTCCCTCAATGTCATCCCCGTCTAAGTAACTGTGGCTAAGATAATTTTCCAGAAGCAGCCACCGCAACATTTTCTGCACCCACATTTTGTTTGCTCGTTTTGAGGAAACTCTAGTGGTCTAGTGGTAAGAAGCTGTGCTGCTAACCCAAAGAAAAAGTTCAAATCTACCAGCTGCTCTGAGGGAGAAAGCAATCTCCTCCTGTGCAATTTATAGCTGGTGAGAGGCAAGGGAGTGGAGGAACTACCGGAGGGTCAACTATGAGTCAGTTCTGATTTGACAGCACTTAACAGCAGCAGCATATGCTTTTTTGAGAACTTTGCCACACCCCATCAAGAGGAAGGATCTATTTCCTCTTCCCTTAAACATTGATGTTGTTATTATGTACTCTCATAGCTGACCCTCTGGGTTTTCAGAGGCAGTAAATCACATGGTAGGAGATTACTCATATTTCTCCTGTGAAGCATCTAGTGGGTTTCAAATCACTGGTTTTTGGATTGGCAGCACAATTATCACCAAAGCTCCCTTCCTTAAACTTGGGTGAGACTTTTATGACCTACAAAATCATGGCTGTCTCTTTATCTACGGGACTTCAGCTGCAACTCTGGTGTCTAGTGGGTAAGGAGCTGCATGAACTCAAAGGTGGCACCTCTCTGGTAGTTCGAATCCACGGGCTCTGTAGGAGAAAGATGGGCAATCTCCTCCCATGCACTTTACAGCTTAGAATACTGGCCGGCACATCAGTTTTGAGGTATTTCAGAACTGACAGCAATGAAAATGATGAATGAAATAAACAGATTGCAACAAAAGAGACATTGCATGAGTTCTAAATTCTTCCTAACTGTCCCTCTGGATTCTCACACTTGGAATCGAGCCACATTCTGGGAGAAATCCCAAATCAAAGAAACCAAGTAGAGTAAACTGCATGGTATAGACTTGAGTGAGGCCCCAAGATTTCAGCTAGCATCAACCACCACCGCCACCAACAACACAAACTCACACCTCAATTTCATTGTCAAAGAATCTAACTGACTCACAGCTGACCCTTCAGCAGGTTTTTACAGGCTGTAACTATCACCAGAGATTATCAACTTTCTCCCTTGGAAAGGCTGGTGGATTAGAATTTTGGGTTAGCTGTACACCACACCACCTGAGCATGTTACTAGAACTCCTCTCAAGCAACAACATGTGAGTGAAACATTGTAGATGATTTCAGCCCTCTCAGGCTTTCCATTTTCCAGATCAAGTTCTACACATAATGAAGCAGAGAAAACTCATCCCTGTGATGCCTTACCAGAATTCCTGACCCACAGGAATTTAAGTGAGTTTAAGAAGTGGTTGATTTAAGGAAGCAGGTTTTGGGTGTAAATGGCAATGCTGTTATAGTAATTGGAAGAGTATCAATATTTATCTACTTCAATGTAAAAAAACTTTAGTAAAATTAGCCTTTCCGATACACCATCGGCTGTGGGACCACCACCAAGATGCAGATTTTCCTAAAAACCCTCATGCGGAAGACCATCATGCCCCAGGTTGAACTCTCGAATCAAGAATGTCAAGGCCAAGATCCAGGATAAGGAAGGAATTCCTCCTAATCAGCAAAGACTCATCTTCGCTGTAAAGTAGCTGGAAGATGGGCGGACCCTGTCTGACTACATCGGAAAGGAATGCACTCTTTACCTTGTATTGAGACTTCGTGGTGGTGCTAAGAAAAGGAAGAAGTAGTCTTATTTCCACATGCAGAATAAGCATAAGAGAAGGAAGGTTAAGCTGGCTGTTCTGAAATACTACAAGGTGGATGAGAATGGCAAAATTAGTGTCCTTCAGATGAACGAGGTGCTGGAGTTTTTATGGCCAGCCACTTTGATAGACACTACTGTGGCAAGTGCTGTCTGACCTATTGCTTCAACAAACCAGGGGACAAGTGATTATGAATTAATGAAAAACATGAGTTAAAAAAACCCTTTTGTAAGGACAAATATTGCATGGTGCCACTGTTGTAAAATGGAGCTGATATCAGGGTTGGGGTAAGACTGAGAAAAACTGGATAAACTGTGTATACTGAACTGAAACAGATGAGGGAGTGAATAATTTAAAAGTGATGTATGATAGGGTCTTATGGTTATCACAGGAGTCCACAATTAAGGTTGCAAAGTGGAATGTACTTGGGGCGGTGGGAGGGGTGCAGGGGGATTGTGTACCAGGGAAGGAGTGTTTCTTTTACTTTTGAAAGAGAGGAGAGAACTGGGGGGGGGGGGGCAGGAATGGGCGGGGAGAGAAGTATAGCAATGAATGAATGGAAATCCAAAATCTCTGTAAATGCTCATTAAAATTCTTTAAAAAAAACCCTTTTGTAAAATTAAAAAGGCAATATTCTATAGTTTTTATGTTGCTGTGTATTGTTGCTTCAGAACTGACTCTTAGCTGACCCTCGGGCAGGTTTTCAGAGGCAGTAAATTATACAGGAAGAGGTTGCCCATCTTCCTTCAATGGGGTAGCTGGTGGATTAGAACTGTGTGTCTTTGGGTTGACGGCTCAACTCCTTCCTTAACACTAAGCCATCAGAGAAGCATTCCTGTATTGATAAGATTTGGTATTATTTTTCATTACAGACTGGGCTGACAAAACCAAGTTCCTACATGCTTATTTATGCACAAATATCAGTATTTCTATAGCTTGAAAAGCCTAGAAATGGATTAAATAAATAACTCTAAGACTCTCCGAAGATAGCCTGGCCTAAAGTAATAAATGTTTATTATTCTGATTTTAAAAATCATTTTAGGTTGTCTTTTTAGAGAGAAGGTGATAGAATCTCCTTCAATAGGGTTTAGTGACAAGGGCTTTAGCAATGTAAATGTAAAGCGATGTTACATTGTGTTCTATTCCTCCTTCCCCACCCCCTACACTTTTCGAGCAAAGTTTAGATTTTGGCACAAAAACCCAAACATAACCAATTAAAGAATTATATCCCTGAAAACGTCCATTCTGCTGCACACATGATCAGTTCTAAAATTAATTTTCCACAAAAAACCTAATTTGAAAGTTACATTACCTGTCCGCCCCGCGGCTCAGACCTGCTTGAAAAATCACCATTATTGGATAGCGCCCTGCGCGCCCTGGGTATGCAGGAGAGGAGAGAGGCTTCTGCATCCGCCGAACAGATAACGTGGGGGAAAGGGCGCTTCTCAGTCCTTCACGATTGTGACAAGTTTATGAATGTGCTTTTTAGCTACCGTCACTTTCTTCTACCTTCTCTCATCTCCCCTCAAGCGTGCTTGCAGCAAGTCACATTTGCCTCCAATTTTCTTGGAGTCGGGAGGGGAACAGGAAGAGTACCTACCTACCTACTTTCTCTCGCTTCAGATCGGGGCACACTGTGTCAAAGAGTCACGTAGTTAACAACCAGGTTTCTATAGGAGTCCCCCTATCTACACAGGTCAAAGCTCTTAAGTTCCTCTCCTTTATGGACTTGATTTTCCTGCTTTGATCCAATTTTAAAGAGATCAAGGCAAACTCCCGGTTCCTCTCAGCCTTCTCGGGAAGCAAGCTTTATAAGAGTTGAAATCGACAGCTTCGCGGGAGTGGCAGGCATGGAGCGCCCGCCCGTCCAGCCCATCTGTCTCCAGGCCCGTGCGGCGAACTAGGAGGGCGGGGGGTGGGGGTAACCCCACAGCCTAGGACAGGAATAGGGGAGCCGGTGACTCCAAAGGCCCTAGAAACTTCCCAGCCTTGCAACCCCACCCACTAGCACGCGGTCTCCCCCGGAGCCTATGGAAGACACCTACGTCCCCGCCCCTCCGCAGGTCACCTCTCTCCACGCCCCCTTTCCCTCAGCCCCGACAGCCGGCAGGCAGGGAAGTGTCGTAAAGCCAGGCCCAGGAAACTTTACCCGGGGTAACAGCTGGGGCGCTTTACGGCGGCGGCGACTGAGTGTGAGCCTTGGCGGCTTTGGAGGCGGCCGCGGTGGTGAAGGAGCCGGCGGCGGCGGCGGCCGAGGAGGAAGCGGAGAGGTGGCGGCTGGGACCGGTGCGGGGTGAGCTGCGCGGGAGGTACTAGGGGAGCCACGGGTAACAGGGCTTGGCGGATGGGCCCAGGCGGACGGGGGACTATGGCTCGCTGAGCAGCTGGGCGGCGCTGAAGAGCGAGTGGGGGGGGCGCGGAATTAGGGGGGCAGCTCCGCGAGGGACGGTTTCTGCCTTTGTTCCCCCCATCCCCGTCGCCCCCCACCCGCCGCCCCCTCTGCTGCGCGCTCGTCGGCCGGGTCTCATGGCCTCCCCTCTCGGTCTGTGTCGCCTCTAGGATGGCGGAGGTACCGCCTGGGCCTAGCAGCCTCCTCCCACCGCCAGCACCTCCGGCCCCGGCAGTGGCAGAGCTCCGCTGTCCCTTCCCCGTGGGGGCCGCCCCCGCCTGCTGTAGCGAGGACGAGGAGGACGACGAGGAGCACGAAGGCGGCGGCGGCAGGAGACCGGCGGGCGGCGAGGCGGCGGCGGCCAAGGGACATCCGTGCCGTCGCTGCCCTCAGCCGCCCCAGGAGCAGCAGCAGCTCAATGGATTGATCAGCCCCGAACTGCGGCACCATCGGTCGGCCGCCTCCCTCAAGAGCAAGGTTCTGAGCGTGGCCGAGGCGGCGGCGACTACGATCACCCCCGACGGGGACCCCAGAGCGACTGCAACAAAAGGAGCCGGGCTCCACTCGGCCGAGAGCCCCCCTCACTCCCTCCCCAATAATGGTAGAACTGCGCTCCCCAGCCCGGCAGAGGCAGCGACGGCGAGCGGTCCCGCGGCGGCCCGCAATGGACTGGCCGAGGGCGCCGAGCCGGAGGAAGAGGAAGACGAGCAGGTGCAGCTGCTGTCTTCGACCCTGCCTGCCAGCTGCAGCTTAAGGAGCCCCTCGGGCAGGGAAGTTGAGCCTGGGGAGGATCGGACGATACGCTATGTCCGATACGAATCCGAGCTCCAAATGCCTGATATCATGAGACTGATCACCAAAGATCTGTCTGAACCCTACTCCATTTATACCTATAGATATTTTATCCACAACTGGCCACAGCTGTGCTTCTTGGTAAGTGGATGGAATGGAAAGCGGGTGAGCCCAGCAGAGATCCAGGCGGAGCAGGGCAGGGAGTGAGGGCTGAGAGTGTCAGCGGATGTGTCCTGCATTTCGCAGTAGCTTACATGATACGAGCTATCTGTGCACTCTCCTAGTTATTTAATGAACCTGTTTTGAAGGTAAGACGTTGTGATCTGGGTTTACATGATGATGTAAACGCGGCAAGACTGTGTATAATGCATGTTACACTTGGGGGTCTTATATCCTATTTACAGTCGTTTTCTAATCATGTTTAACCGACTTTAATTATCCTCCCTCTCCTTCCTCAAAGCATTTGGCAGTCATTTAATTTGAATTTGGTTCTGTTCGGATATAGGCCTTATTAATTTATCAATTACAGTCTTAATCAGAAAAGAGTATATGCACAAACTTGTTTTGGTGAGCATGATTTTCAGTAAACTTGCTGTGGCCACGTTGGAAAATTAAATCTTACAAGCATGTAGAGTAATTATGGAGATTGCTTCCTTTTACTTCAGCAGAACACTTAACTGTGTGAGCCAGCTTGCTTTCTGATGCTTCATCACAGAAGGTGCAGCTCACACCTCTGGTGGCTGAAAGAATCCTGAAACTTGAACAAAATGCCTTTCTGTGGGACATAGGGAACTAAGTGTGAAATAGTAAAGATTTACTTTTATTAAAAGACCCTGGTCATACCTGGAGTTCTAATAACACCTAAATATGCCTAAATACTAGTAACACTGGTAATCAGGACTTTGAACCAATTCAGTCCCCAATTCAGTCTAGTTCTCCCTCTGTTGAGAATTTGCCTATCCACATCAGATAATTGTCGAATCAATCTGTATTTTTTAATAAAATTCTTACGTAAGCATAAGACTCGTTTAGGGAATCTTAAAATGCGTGCTAAGTATGAGTGTCAAGTTTGGGTTATTTTTTAATTTAAACAGAAGCTTATCGAACAAACGGAATAATTTTTTTAAACAGTATTTTTTACGTAGGATGAAGGAAATGGCAGTACCATTCATTTCTTTACCAAATTTTATTGGCCCTTTCAGTGTGAAATGACCATTCATTTAAATAGTCACTGCAGATAAATGCATATGCTATCTATTATGTCCTCAGAACTATATTGCTTCCATTGAATGTTATTAAAGTTGACTTGCCTTTAGGAGTAAATTTATTTTTTGAAAAAAATACATGAACAGGAAAACCATCACCATTATTTGTTGCTTTAGCATTGACTTAGTGGCACTTAGTAATCTTTGCAAGACATTTGACAATACTTTAAAATCTGTCTTTTTATTTTATAAATTGGTTGTAGCATGAAAATGTAAGGTGGTATAGATAATGACATTTCTTTGAATAGATTTTTCTGTGTTCACATTGCTAAAGCTCACTTTATTACACTTTTGGAAAGTGTAATAAATTATTTGTATTACATTATGGAAACTCTTTAAATGTTTTAGACTATGGGAACTATATTCTAGAAAGTTACTATTTAGGAATTCTAAGCATTGTATCAAGAAGTTCTAAGACATCTGTGTCAGTGAATATGGGCAATGGTTATAGAGTAAGAACTGTTCTAATGCTATTGTAATTGATAGAAATTGTAAACTGATTTAATTGTAAGATAACATACAAAAGTGTACTAATATGTATACTTTAAATGGTGTATATATGTTTGCCATTTCCAGAAAATAGTTTGTATATGTGATACTTGGTAAACTTTTTTGTTTTGATACTAACATAGATTTCTCTCAATTTGCCTACCAAGTTAGACTTTGATATAAGTAAACTTAAGTCTTAATTTTACACAGACCTCTCAATTTGCCAGCGAATTTGGACTTTAACCCTTAATAGCCAAAGTATGTTTAATATATACATTACATTCCGAGTATGTAGAAATTGAGATACACATACACACATGTGGTTAACTTGTAGTTAACTTCTTAGAACAAGTATAAAACTTGAAGGATTAAATTTTCTTAAAAAAAATTAAAACAAGCCACTTAGAACTGAGATTTTCATGTTCTGCTTTTGAATTTTAACATCAAATAACTAATTTTTAAAAATGATTTGTGTTTTTTTTATTTAAAATCATACCAATTTTAGAACTGAAAGATATCCCAGATAGCTTAGTATAGCTTTTAAAAACAAAACAAAACAAAAAAAAAAATCACAACAGAAAACACTAGGGAAAAAGAAAAAAAAAAAAAAACCACCACAAAAACCTTAAGGATTAAAGTGATTTAACATGTTTAACTCTTCAGGTATTAATTGGCATTTTGGTCAGAATAAGAACCTAAAAAATTACATTCCTTTGACCCTTTCAGCCAAGATCATTGTGTCACCAAGTTAGAAAGCTAGGTTTTACCAAGAGGGAGTTAATTGTTCTTGAAAACGTTAATCACAAGAGACGAGAAACTTCCATATATTCCTGTTTTCCATGGATAACCAGTAATTGCTCAAATGGAATGTCGAGTTGTCCTTAGAAAATTGCCAATACATGACCATTGTGACTAACAAATGACAATTTTATTTTTCCCTAATAATTGTATCAGATATGAAAGTAGAGTACTATACAAATGGGAAACAGTATTGATTAATCTCAAACTCTCTACTATTTTGAGTTAATAATATTTTCACTTGTTGGGGTCTTTTTAAAGTTCTTAAACTTACCCCTAGCTATTTCATAATACTTCCTTTTTATTTTCAATTTCACTTGTTAGTTTCCTCCACTTTCTTAGTTGTGTTGTTGTAGAATTTATGAATCTCATATGACTCATATTTTTCATGGTTTTTTATATATGTGAGCTTACAGAGTTAAGTCAGCCTTGTCAGAATCTTTCAGTAAAGCCATTGGTTGTTAACCAGAAGGTCAGTGGTTCAGACCCACTAGCCACTCCACAGAAGAAAGGTGTGGCCATGTACTTCCATAGAGATTTACCTGGAAACTATTCTGGAGGGACCATTCTCTGTGCTGTAGAGTTGTTGTGGCTTGGAATCAATTTGGTAGCCAT
>NW_006399890.1:653578-661241 GCF_000299155.1 Elephantulus edwardii | reverse complement strand
TTCCTAAACAACATGCCTCTGGAAACTATGAACTTTTGAGAAACAATAGTTATAGAAAAGCTTCTGGTCTTTTGTTCATAGCTCATAGCGTTGCTGTGAGTCAGTCTTACTTGATTCGATGACAACAACAATATTATATATATTGGGCTTTTAATTCCAAAAGATACGTATAGCTTGTTTTTTTTTTTTTAAATTCCAACTTAGGGAATTAGCCCTATCTTGGGTGAATTAATATTGTATTTACTTCGTCACAAAAAAAGATATGTTTAAAATTACTTTTAAGTTGAAAGTAGTGTCCAGTTGTATATCGCACGGTGATTTTGATTATCCTTTTCAGATAAAGCATTCTTAACTGTACCCTGTAGCTGCCCTGTAGTTTTGTATTATAAATATATAGTGATTTCTGTTTCATTGTTGTTGATTGCTCTGAGCACGATCCATGGTGAACCCTATGAACCAAAGGTCTAAAGCCCCTACATCTCAAATGTACCATTTCATCAGATGATGATTCTCTATGCAAACGTATACACATGAAGATATTTGAATAAGTTATGCTCAAATTGGAAAACATCAGAACTATTTAGCTAGACAACTTTTGCATTGATTTAAGGCAGAAAGAAGTTTCTGTTTTCAAAATTATTTTTAAAGAGCCAGATTATTTTGAGGAGGAAAAATGGTTTGAAAAATTGTATGTGCTTAATGACCCAAATTAGTTTTGAAATGTGTGATAAAACAATGAGGGACATTAAGTTGAAGATCCCTTCAAAAGTCTCTTACTGACCTAGTTTAGATTTATGTGAAATAGATTAGAATTACCTTGCCTAAAAGATTTCTCCACAGTTTAAAAAGAAAAAATCACAACAGATTTAAGTTAAAATAATGTATTATAATTATTCCTGGAACGGCATCCACTTCCAAAATGGCTTGCCTCTGGAAACTATGTACGAACAGTGCTCAGGCTGTTCGTTCATAGGGTCGCTATGAGTCGACTATGACTCGACGGCATTAAACAACAACAAATTATAATTATTAAGTATAAATTGGATTCTGCCTATTTAATATTTTAATTCAGTCCTTCTTTTGTTAAAAGTGTCCTCTGGAAAGTAATTGTATTAGTATGTACTTGAGATTACACTTTTAATGATGGCTTTATATAGCCAAACAGGTATGCAATCCATGCTGAAACTCAAGGAGATCTTTCTCTACTTCATTTACCAGGTAGGGAGCCCTGGTTCAGTAGTCCATTGCAAGCTGCACTGCTTCCCTAAAGGCCTCCTTCCTAGCAGTTTGAATCCATTGGTTTGGCAGTAGAATGAGGGACAGTCCTTCCTTTGGGATTTACATCCTCAGAAACTTGATGGAGGTTGGATGGCATTGAGTTATATTTACCAGAATCCAATATTATTAGAATTTTATCAGTGACGAAAATTTGAAAAAAATATTTTCAGTGGTGACAATGAAATAGGAGTGATAAGATTTATTTATTTAACAGGTAACCTTTCCCATTCTGAACAACTACATACATTTTATTAAGGTAGAACTCACCCATTGTGATGGAGTGGGAACCAAGTCATAGCTGTTTGTCCATCCAGTGGGTTTCCTGAGACTGTAAATCACTCATGTGGAAGGAGACTGCCCATCAGTATCCTACAGTTAGAGAGCGTGGTAAAATTACCACATCAATGCTTTTGCTATATCTAATTTTGAGTTCTAGGTATTTTTTATTACAGTATCTCACACTGTCATGAGTATCCTAAAAGTGAAACTAGCATAACATTTTTGTAGAACTTCCAATAAGCACCTTGGGGGAAAAAAGCAAAACCAGCCTGAACCCCTCAGGGATCTCTTGTTATCGACATCAAGTCGTAACTGATTCATAACTTACCTTTCCATTGGATTTCCAAGGCTGTAAATAAACAACATGCCTCTGGAAACTGAACTTTGGGAAATGATTGTTATAGAAAGGCTTCAGGTCTTTTGTTCATATGAGTTGTGCTCAACTCGCCTCAATGACAACAACAAATAAATGGAAAGATACTACCCATCTTTGTTCTGAAGAGATGCTGGTGCATTCAAACTGCCAGAAAGGCATGGCTTTTGGTTGACAGTGTGAATCTGTAGGAATTAGGCTACTGGAGCACTCTGTTGTATTTTTCTGGTCAAAATCTGTTATTCAGGTTTAAGTATGATATCTGGTATTTTTTACTAAGCTGTATTATAATTAAACTCAACCATATTCTGCTTAGAAGCATATCTAACAATATTGTATCATATCCTGATGAGTAGGCTTTTCTGTAAAACTTTTTTCCCTCATGTTCTGCTTTTCAAAACTATCTTTATTGCAAATACTTGTAATTCTAAGTACCTTATGTATAAGAACTTAAATGTCTGCCTTGTGGAAATCTTTTTTTCTTGGGTTTTCTTAATCAAGAAATTCATGTCTTGAAAAATATTGAAAGAGTTAAAAAGAATATTTGAAGTGTTTTGCCATTTAAATACATGATTGCTTCTTTCATAGAATTCCCATAACTTTTTCCTCTCAGAATGGCTGAGCAAAGGTTGATTGCTGTTTTCACTGAGTAAATTGTGTGGTATCTGATGGCAATGTGTAACTGTTTGTTTATTTTTAAGGCAATGGTAGGGGAGGAGTGTGTAGGTGCCATCGTTTGCAAGTTGGATATGCACAAAAAGATGTTCCGCAGAGGTTATATAGCCATGTTAGCTGTGGATTCCAAATACAGGAGAAATGGCATTGGTAAGAAACATCTCATGTTGCTAAAAGAATGAAAAGATTGTTTTTAATTTGTGTTTTTTGAAAGAAAAGATTTAAGTATAAATATATAGAAATGAAAATAAGGGAGGAAAATGGATAGTTTTTTAAAATTTCAATATTGTATTTCCAACAAAGTCTTGAATTGTTTGCCAGACTTTTTAAAAAAATGTTTTGATTTTTTTTAAAGATTTTATTATTATTTTGTATGTACCGTCAAATCAGGTCTGACTGGTACAGGAGGAAATTGCACCTCCTCCAGCAGAGCATCTGGTGGATTCAAACTGCATATCTCTGGGATTGCAGTGCAGCTTCTTGCTATTAGGTCACCAGAGCTCCCTGTTTGCCAGACTTTTAATTGATCAAGGGATTATCTTCTAAAAAGTAGCAGTTGAACAATTTTATTTACATTTTTATCACATTCAGAACAACGTGATTAATGCCATTAAACTGTATAAGTGAAAAAAATTCAGATGGCAAATGTCAGATATATTTGTACCACAATTGAAAACATAAACACAGTTGTTTTGCATTCTACTAAGTACTACAAGACAATCTTTATAGCATTTTTAGGACACTTGATCCCAGCCTTTAAAGCTTCAAGCTATCTATACTTGAAGTAAGTGGATGGACCTCAGTTGACAAAATTATGGAGACATTTTTTAATCATTTCTCAGTACTAGTTATCAGACATTCAGAAAGGACTATAAGAAGAATTGATTATTGACTATAAGGAGAATTGATTATTTCTTACTATTGCTGACTTGTCTCTTTCATGCTTCTGCCTTTTCTGACAAGTTAATCTTTATAATCATAGTTCCTAATAGTCATTAAAATCATTAGGGTGCTAATACTCAGGCCATTTTCCTTGATGATCTTGTTTGTCCTGGGCTGAAATTTCCCCAGGTGGTGACTGATAACCTGCCAATATCTAAGAGCTACAGACTTTGTTTTTGTTCAAGATGGAGGGTAGGTAAACAGACACTTACCTGAGACTGTAAAATTCAAGCTATACCTCAGCTAAATATTCATGAAAGACTGTTTGATGCTTGTGGCAGTACATAAGCTGTAATATTGGTGTTACCATTGAGACTGCCTTACCTAATCTTAGAAGTCCTATTTCTTAATACATTAGGATTAGCCATCTTTACGTATGGTGTTAAGATTTACTAGTAAACTGCTTTTTCAGGTTGGGCTTGTTATGTACAACAAAGTTCAATCTTTGATATTTTAAAAAGAGTTGATAAGAATTTAATGAAAAATGGTAAGCAATTGTTTGACTAGAACAGAGGGCAGAAACCAGCTCAAGGTTTGCATCCCGGCCTTGAGTCCTATTTTTTGCCGTGTGTGTGTGTGTAGTGTGAAGACTAGGTGATTCATTATAAAATGGGTATCTGTCTTCTTTGGCACTTTGGATTTTTTTCTCTACCATACCAAATGTATCTGATCCTAAAGTAGGATGCTTTTTGCTAGGCATTTACACAGTACTGCTATTATTTGGACTTCTGGACTTCACTGTGGTGAAGGTTCATTGCTTGGATTTGTAGGAACTGAGGTTATGTCTTGGGCTCATTCTTGAGAACAGCATCTCTGGCTGTCTTGTGCCCGGGAACCAAGGGTTTGAAAAATCCTTGGGGGAACTAGGCCATAGGGTATGAAGTAGGTTCTGATCCGTTTAGGAAGTTAGTTGTTTCCTCAGCCATTTATTGCTCTTCTCCTTCTCTTTTCAACTTCTTGTTGTGTACTGTCAGAATCAACCCAAACCTGACCCTCCAGCAGGTTTCATTAAATTCCACAGGAGGAGGTGACCCATCTTTCTCCTGTAGAGAAGCTGGTGGATTTGAACCGCATACCTTTGGGATAGCAGTGCAATTCCTTACCACTAAGCTACAAACTCCTGCCTGGCACACATATTAAAGATATTTTATGGGGAAATGTATATTGCTCTGTGCAGGTCCTCTTCATCTCTCAGCTTAAATCTTAATATTTTCTCTATTTAATAAGAGATAATCTGTGTATCTGCATTCAAGATCAATTTTAGCATTTGACATTTTTATGCTTGTGAATGTAATAATTTTGGTATCTTTAAGACACTAATTTTATTTTCCTTCATTAATACTTAGATCTATATTCTAGGTACTAACTTGGTTAAGAAAGCTATATATGCCATGGTTGAAGGAGACTGTGATGAGGTAAGTGTTTCTAAATATTTAAAGTCTGTTAAAACACCAAACAACTAAGCATTAAATAAAGATTGGTAGAGGGAAGGGTAGGAAAGATAACCTTTTTTAAAATGCAGAGCTACCTATCCATTCAGCCAGTTTCTAGGACCTAAAGGCAGGTATAATTATATTCTCTAGTACTTTGTTTACATGTGGTAGTTGCTTGGTAAATGTTGGTGCTGATTGAGAATATGAACATTAACATGAGTACAATATGAAAAACAGGTATCTTTATTACAGCAAAAATGACTAAGTAGAAATAGGAAAACCATACTCTACTAGTAATTTTTATGTGCTGTATAGATGGTTCAGTGTGGAGGGATGCTAGAAGCAGAGAGTGTTAATGTTCCTGTGTGTAAACTTTCTGGATTAGCCTAGTAATGACTGAGAAATAGGCTATATGGTTTACTTTACCTGACCATCTAGAAGTATTGGCCTTTCTTTGAAAGTCTGAAGAATGATTGGGGATTTTGATTATGTTTTTCTGTCTCAGATTTTTTTTTTCTCATTTTTTTTTCTCTGTTTCAGATCTTAAATTGATGATAATATGGTGTTCTGTTTATTTTACCTTTTAAATAATGAGAATTATATAATCTTAGGCTAAAATGGGATAGTGAACTTTTTTCTGAGTAATGATTGTAAATTAATAGCATTTGCAGTTTGAATAACTGCCTTTGGACTGGAGACTTTAATGTTTTGGGGAGGAAAAATTTAAAAGATTATCTGTGCCCCAGATTGTTCAGGTAAAGAATTCCTGTTTGAAAGGAAAGAGCTTTTGCTTACCCTTTATAAGGTTTTTATTTTCTTGACATTTTAAACCATATACAGTTTTCTGTCCTCATTTCTAGTTTTTGAGAGTTGTCCCTTTCTTGTTTCTGCTTCCTTAAACATACCATTTCATCTCTTTTGGTTTGGTTTCTGCTCCCTCCACTGTAACTACTTCTTCACTAATGTGCCTGTTAGATCTAGTAGCTATTTATCTTTCCTCCTCCTGTTTGTATTTTATCCTTATTGAATGTCTCCTCTGCCCATTAAAATACTTTCCAGTATTTAAGATTGAACTCAAATACTAACAACCCCTTTAAATTTTGCCAGGTCCTTTGGACAGAATCAGTTGTACATTCCTTGATTTTGACTTTTTTTTTGTTGTACTTAAAAGTATTTGTTTGGTGTCTGTGCCTTAGCTACTAATCTAAGTTCAGGGAGCCAGATATCTTTTCTTGTTTACTGTTCTATTCTTAGTAGTTGGTGTGGCTTTTCTGATACAGTAGGTGTTTGATAAACATTTGTTGGATGATTAGGATCTTTCCACCCTATATGTTATTTGTACCTCTTTTGTTAAAAAGCACTTTGGCATTTTGACTTGTGTAGGTAGTTGTTAATTTATCTTTCTCTCTGATTCCATTATAAGCTTTTTAGGAACAGAAAATTCTTGGTTTTGTACATAGTAAGCAAAATAAAAATTTGTATTTGCAGAATTAACCAAGTTTTTAAGAAAATTTGAGAGGTCTTTGGGATGGTAGAAAGAACATGGTAATATGACTATTTGATAAAAAACAAAATTGTATGTGAAAATTACTCCTTATTTGATCCCATTGCTGTGAGGAAAACTTCAAAATTCTTAATTGCAAAGAACACAGGAACTAATGAATAGATTTTATTTTCATAAAATTCGACCAACTTTAAATTTTCACAAATTATCATAATAATCTAAAAGATAAAACTTCAGATAGTTTTTAAATTGGCTTTCTTACTATTTGGGTTGTATATGCTGTAGATGATAAAAGTTTTTAGAGATTTTTAAATCCGTGGACTTGTTAATACAGTAAAAATTGGAAATCTTTTATGATACTTTTGCAGTCAGTTTTACTTTTTACTGTATTTGCAAAGTTCATTGTGACTTGAGTTATGTTTATATTCATCTTCATTACCTCTTGTTGTTTTAAGTTCAGAGTAAAATAAGTCAAAGTCCATAATTTACGAGGCTGATTATTTTTGCCAGAACATAATGCTATACCATCTTTTATCTATTAAATGTTCACTTTACTATGATTTTCTCAAAAATTAGGTTTAGAATTAGGCATAGTAAAAACATAGTTAAAAATATTCTTTTGTTTTCTACATGGAACTAATTATAAAAGTATATTATGAATAAAGAATTAAAGCAAGGGTGTATGTTGCTCCATAAATCTCAGCATGGCTTGAATTGGATTACATACTTATATGCTGTGTCTAAATATATAGTGGTTAGGACAAGTAGTGTGAGTCCTTATTTTTACAGTAAGTAATATGCCTAAATAGTGCATGAAAGAATTCTGTAAAATGTTATTTCAGAGTAAGTCTACCTACCTAAAATAATGAAGCTGTATAGTAATGATTTGTGTGTATGCACTTTTTCCTGCACATGTGTCATTTTAGTTAGCACAATATGACGTGCTTTACTTTTTAAGCTATAGATGTCCTTGAAATTGCCATCTGTGAAAATTCAAGCTTAATTCTTTTACTTAAAATGAAAATCTAATTGTTGTTATGTGCCATCGAGTCGTTTGAGACTCATAGCGAGTATAGGTTTTGCATTAGCACAATTAAATGTTCTGGGATTCCCATTCTTCTCAGAGTCAGCCACAGTTTGTTATGATCCACACAGTCAAATGCCTTTGCATAATCAATG
>NW_006399890.1:649800-653393 GCF_000299155.1 Elephantulus edwardii | reverse complement strand
ATATAGACCTCTTCCAGTCAGTTGGCCAAGTGGTTGTTCTCCAGATTTCTTGGCACAACTTGGTGAGCACATCCAGGGCACCATCTGTTAGCTGAAATATGTCAATTGGTATACCATCTATTGGTTTTAATATTGGTGGCTAATATAAGTGAGGAGATACAGGAATCAACTTTCTTAATGTGAAAGTATGTATCATGTGAGTGTAAAACATTTTTCATTGAAAAACCATGTCATACACCGTCTTTTTACTCAAATAAGTTAGCCTTCTACTTTATCAGTCACTCTTACACCATCTTCCAATTATTTTGGCAAACTTGCTATGCAAATTTTATTTCAGGAGTGTGTGTGTGTGTATATATATATATATATATATATATGGCACATTATGCTTATGGAGACACCTCACCAGAGAAAAAAGAAGTTAGCAAACAAATGTAGAAGATGAGGGGACCTGATACTTGTATTAAAATACTGTAATAGTTTATCTGCTATTTACATGAAAAATATTTTCTCATTGAAAAACTATAAAAATTTACAGAAATCACACCATAACACGATAAAGGTAAACAACCCACTTGAAAAATGGGCACAGGATATGAATAGACACTTCACCAAAGACGACATTCAGATGGCAAACAAACATGAAGAAATGTTCAAAATCCCTAGCTCTAAGAGAGATGCAAATCAAAACAACTATGAAACATCATCTCATCTCAGTAAGAATAGCAAAATTTAACAAAACAGCATACAACAAATGCTGGCAAGGTTGTGGAGAAACTGGAAGGCAGTATGGCGCTTTCTCAAAAAGTTGGGAATAGAAATACCATATGACCCAGCAATTCCACTACTGGGAATATACCCTATAGAATCTATAACTACCACCCAAGCAGATATATGCACACCCATGTTTATTGCGGCTTTGTTGACAATATGGATAGAAAAGCTCTGGAATATTCACACAATGGAATACTATGCAGCATTGAAAAACAAGGAACTCATGAAATATTATACAAAATGGGTGATCCTGGAGGACATTATGATGAGTTAAATATCTCAGTCACAAAAAGACAAATAATGCATAATGCCACTGTTATAAAAGAGGACTGACATAGGGGTTGGGGGAGACTGAGAAAGATGGGATAAATAATGTATACTGCATTGAAACAGATGATGGAGAGAACTGTTTAAAAGGGATATATGATTAGGTATTAGTGTCATGATAGGAGTCCAGAATGAAGGCTGCATAGTGGAGTGGACTTAGGGGGAGGGATTGTATAATAATGAAAGAATTTATCTTTTACTTTTCAAAGAAAAGGACAAATTGGGGGAGGGGGCAGGGAGAAAAGTACAACAATGAATGAATGGAAATCCAAAGTAAACTTTCATTAAAATGAATTAAAAAATTTTTTACGGAAATCTTGGAAAAAAGCATTGTCCATCACTTACCTTACCTGTTCAGTATATTAATTTTGATGGGTTTTGCCATTTTTTTTTAGTTCTGATACACCATTTCTGCCTATTACAAATGAAGTCATTGCAGACTATTATTTGTTATTCAAGTGTAAATATTTCTGTACAGTATAACTTGATATCATACTACTAATTTCTGATAATATAAATCTGCAAAAAGCAACTTGATAAATTGTAGACAAATATGTAATAGTCTATATATCTAAGTTAAGATATAGGAATAAATGGTTGAAAGATTCTTTACATTCCCCATTGCTTCCAATAAAGTATAGCAGTTGTTTTGGTTTTTTTAGCTTTTTGTGTCTAGTAATTTTTAATTTTTTTTTTTTACGTTCAGTTTTATTTTAATTTTTATTTTATACTGGTTTATTTACAAAGCTCATATACATTGTGTTTCATACCAGATCTTTTCCATTTCCTTCACACCTCACCTCCCTTCACCCATCAAACTGTGCGACCCTGTGATTATCACCCTCCCCGCCCCAAAACCATTTTTAGGTTCAATAGAAATAAATATTTTGGCTATAAGGTAGAGGCTGCTAGATGACAAACAGAATAAAGTTAGGTTAAAGTGTAAGGGCTTTTTTGTATGTGTGTAATTTGACCATTTGGGGAGTGGGTTGCTGTTGTTTGGTGCCAGTGAGTCATAGACAGCTCATAGTGAGCGACCCTGTGAATGAAAGGCCTGAGCACAGTTCATAGAGTTTCCGGAGGCAAGCCATTTCGGAAGTGGATGCTGCTCCTTCTTCCAGGCTTGTTTTAATCAGGAAGCTCCAGCAAACACTGTCCGCTATGGATAACCATTACCACGTTTGGCACATCAGTGTCACAGTGTTCAACATCACAGCAACCACAAGTTACCTCTGAACAGCAATGCACAGACCAGTGCTATACCACCTAGAAGAATGTTTGAGGGAGTGGGTACTAGATTTTATGTTTTCCTCTCGTTTGGTGTGTCACTGTAAGTGTGTCATTTAGCTTTTTGTAGTCTCTCTCTGTTTAGTGTGATGATAATTATAATCTTGAAGCGATGTTGTGAAGAATAGCAAATAACTAAAATGTTCTTCTAGTGTTTAGGTTCTAGCAACAGCCAAACCAGCACTCCATGTGTTTCCATACTGATAATTGTTTCTAAGGCAATCCATAAAACCAAAATACTTTTATTTGTTAAGATAAGGACGCAAGTTACTTCATTATACTTTTGATTTCCTATATAGTCTCATGACATCTTGATCTTGAATTTTCAGCATAAAACTAGATTCTCTTTAATGGTTATTATAAAGTACTTTTTCTTAGCGTTTTCTATTCTGTCAAGACAGTGTTTCCTTTGTTTAGGAAATGTGATTGCTGAGAATCTTAATTTAGCCCTTTATGTAATTTTTTTCTGTGTAATTGGACTTTAGGAAACTTTGGTAGCCTAGTGTATAAGAAGTTGTGCTGCTAACCCAAAGGCAGGAAGCTTAAATCCAACAGCTGTTCCAAGGGAGAAAGATGGGCAGCCTCCTCCCATGTGATTTGTAGCCTCTGAAAACACACTACTAGAGAGTCAGCTATGATGAGTTGGTTCTGACTTCACAGCAATGAGTTGAATTGATCCTTTAGTCCTTTAATCTGTTAAGATGCTAACAAACCTGAATATGACTTCAAAATTTATTTTTTTGTTACCATAGTTTGCTTCAAGGGGCTTGGGTAGCATAATCTGAAGTGGGTTGCTTTCCTCACCCAAAGGCTGCATGTCTGGTGGTTTAAATTAAATTTCTTAGGTTGCTGAATATGAATGAAATTGGTCTTAGATCCCTTCATAGTTAGATCTTTTCCCATTTGTGTAGGACTACTCGAGTATAAGAGAATGGTTACTATCTCAAACTTGTACTCTGCTTGTCCCTGCCCTATTGGTGTCCTTGGATTTCTTGAAATTGTGAAAATAGAGAATGTATGTAAAGTGCTTTGTTCAACACATTGATGTTGTTGTTGTTATGTGCCTTTGAGACTCATAGCGACCCTATGTACAACAGCCCTAAACCATGCTCTATCCCGTGCCAATCTCATTGCCTCTGACACACCCATCCCGATTACCCCAGTCATTGAATCACTCCACTCCATAGAGGGTCTTCCCCTCCTGC
>NW_006399890.1:615208-645760 GCF_000299155.1 Elephantulus edwardii | reverse complement strand
AGGAGGGGAAGACCCTCTATGAGATGGATTGATTCGGTGACTGGGGTAATCGGGATGGGTGTGTCAGAGGCGGTGCGGTTGGCGCAGGATAGAGCCAGGGTTTAGAGCTGTTGTGCATAGGGTCGCTATGAGTCGGAAACGACTCGAGGGCACATAAGAACAACAACAATCTTCTTTTGATACCTCCTGGATCATTTAACATTCTGCCTAAAGCATCCTTGATCGTAGCAACTCGAGGTTTGAATTTGTTCTTCATTTCCTTGAGCTTAAGAAATGCTGAACGAGTTTCGGCCCTTTTGATTTTCCGACTCTAGCTCCTCGCACATTTCATTGTAATATTTTGCTTTGTCATTCCGTGCTGCCTTTTTAAATCTTCTGTTCAGCTTTTTAGTGTCTTGGATTCTTTCTTGTTCTTTGGCTTCTCTACGTTCCAGTGCAATCTTTAGAGTTTCTTCTGACATCCATTTTGGTCTTTTCTTCCTCTATGTCCGACACATAGTCTTTGATAAATATTAGCTGTTTTAAATTTATCTTGTTTATCTGTGAAATTAGTCCCTGGTTTTTAGTTATTGAAGCTTTAGTGAGTCCTATATTAATAGCTTACAGTTCATTTTAGTTGTAATTATTTGTAGTTATGTGCTGACCTAATAAAAGAATTCCAGAAATTACTAAGATTACTGTTCAAACTAAAGTTTCATTGACCAGTACTTGTATTCCAGATTGGAGAATGGCATTTATTACTTAAAGTTTAGATGTAAGTAGAGGCCATATCTTAAAGTTTTTTTAGGTTTTTATTTAGATTATCGATTGAGATCTAAAGGGAGTCAGTAAATAAGCAGAGAATTTACACAAATGATCATTTTAGTTTTGTGTAGATAAAGGGAGATAAGTTAGGATGACCTTGAAATTACAAAGGTGATGGCAGTTTAGAGTAAGTGGTATTAATGGGATACAAAGAAGGTCCACTTTGAGCGCAATTTATAATACAGGATTAGCATTACTTAGTCCTTGATGTGTATAGTGAGGTGGGGAGTAGAGCAGCTCAGAGTTTCGGGTTTGAGCCCTTAATGAGAGATGGAATAGGAGCAGAGCATGAGCTCACTTTTGGAAATTGTTTATATCTGTTGTTTGAATTACTAGATTTTTTTTTTTTTTTTTTTTAAATACAGTCTATGAGATGGAACAGGAGACAATTTTATTCTTCACTGGACCTTTGTTTAATTGTTCTTTTTCATCCATTCCATATTCTCAACATTTAATGGTTATGATAATTTTCGGTAAATTGAGAATGAATAAAACTAGTAAGCCTATGGATAGAAAAAATAGGAAAAGGAAGCAAAAGGGCATTTTTGCAGAGAGGTAGAAATAAAATCACTCTTTCAAAGTATTCTTCATGGTCAAGACCACTGATCCACTAATAATTAAAGATAATGATAGAAGTAAATATTGTGTTAACTTTTGATGTTTATAACTTATTTCTTCTCTTTCATTGCCATTGAACTGGAATCAACTCATATCTGATTCACTCTCAGGTTTTCTGACTGAGCTTATAATTCTCATGAAATTGCCCATCTTTCTCCTGTGGATTCGAAATGTCTCAGTGCCACCGTTGGATTAGCAGCACACTACCCATTAGGCCACCAGACATTCCTGTTCACTTGTTGCTGCTGTTGTTATGTGCTGTCGAGTTGCCTGCCACCCATAGTGGCCCTGTGTACAGCAGCTCTAAAGCCTGCCCTGTCCTGAGCCAGTCTCACTAATTCCAGTACACCCAGCCCCATCGCCAAGACAGACTTATTTGTTTTCTTGGCGCTCCATGGTATGTTCAAGACTTCTCTCCAGCACCACGATGAGAAGGCATTGATTGTTCTCTCATCCTTAGTCATTCATTGTCCAGCTCTCTGATGCATAGCAAGTAATGGCAAAGACCATGGCCTGGATTAGGCACACCTTGGTCTTTAGACTAACATTGTTGCTTTTCGGTACTCTGGAGAGATCCCTGACAGCAGATTTTCCCAATGGAGTTTGTCTTTTGACTTTCTGACTGCTGGTGCCAAGACTGTTAGTGGTTCTCAAAATATGGTTACAAGCAGCAGCTTCAGCGTTACTTGAGAATTTGTTAAAAAATGCAAATTTTTGGATTTCCTCCTAAACCTACCCATAATCAGAGTGGGTGAGGTTCAGCAATCTTTTTTTCATTTTTGGTAATGGTTCTACATGTACCATTTAGTAACACTAACATTCTTTAAGGATGTTGAGCAAATTTTCTCACATTCCTTTTCTATGTTGGTCTTTAACAGAAACTCACTGCTTCCTAAATTTCCTGTCTAATCTTTCTAGCGGCATTTGTCAGTTTGGTTGCATTTAAATAATTCTTAAAAGAGCATAATACTCAGTGCATACTATTTTTTTACTAGTTAGTTGGTGTAGTAAAAGTTATCTGGTTCAAATTCTCCAGTTGCTCTGTGGGAGAAGAATGACAGTCTCTGTGTGATTTACTAGCTCTAAAAACCAACTGGAAGGTCAGCTATGAATCGATTCAGACTGGACGGTACATAAACAATTGTTAGGGTTAACTATTGTTTTAAGAAGACTTCACGGAAATGAAAAAACAGTGCATACAAACTTAATAAGTAAGCCAATATAAAATAAAAATTTAATTTAAAAAAAATGCCTTCACAGTATATAGTTGGTTTAAGGTTTAAAATGTTATGTCAGAACAATAGTTTCAGTGGTTCATTCACTTCCATAGTTTTAGAAATTCGGTTTTGCATTTCCCTCCTTTTGATCAGATTCTTCTCTGGACTCTTTGATCAAAAACCATTTAGTAATGGTAATCAGGCACCATCCATTTCTTCTGATGTCCTGGCAAAGGAGGTGGTGATTAATGGAAGCATTTAGCCACACATTCCATATCTTCCTCCTAGTCCTGCTTTGTCCTCTGTTGCTGCAGGTGACTAAGTTTTGGGCCTTGAACAGCCACTTGTAAGCTTTTTAGACCTAAGCACTATGCTTTGAAGTAGGAGGTAGAACAGTAGCACTGAATATGTTACCAAGCCAGTGTGCTAGGATGTTTCATGAATTCAGGACCCTAAATAAAGCCTCCAAATCAAGGAAACATGTCTCATGAAGGAGTTTGGTTGTGCAAAAGAAGCTCCAACACCTACTGGTTTGTTTGGTTTTTGTCATTGTTAATAAATGTTATTCATTATATAGCTTTTGCCAATTTGCTTTAAGTGAGATCATAAAATACCCTGTTGGTGATTGACTTTTTTCTTTCACTCAGCATGCCAGCAACCTATTTTAGGTGCACTCTTAAAATTTAAGCACTTCTGGTTTAGGACAAGGTTCAGAATAGTTTTTGGTGAAAGGCAGATAGATAGTAAATATTATGTACTTTATTATTATAGGTCTCTAACAACTACTTGTCTTCCCTCTGTGTGGATAAAGCAGCCATGGGTGTGGCAACATTCCAGTATAACTGCAGAAATAGGCAGTATTTGGCTAGACTTTTAAAGTTTGCAGCCTTCTGGTCTAGATTGCAGACAAGTGGTGTAGTTGTCTTTAGAACACATGATGATCAAGAGGCACTGGAGATCAAACATGGTACTTTTTTCTTTTTAATTTTGTATTGCTTTGCTTACAAAGTTCATACACATTCTGTTTCATACTATTCTTCATTCACACTCTGTGTTTCATACAAGAATTCCCATGCATTATGTTTTATAAAGCTAATGACTGTTGTATCTTGCCCATCTTTTCAGTTCCTTCTCATCTATCTGCTTTACCCGCTCCCTCTACCCACCAAACTGCACAACCCTGTTGTTTTGCTGCTTCCCATCCTCACCTCTCTGCCCCCACCCCTTCCCCAATTGGGGCTGCATACACTTTTTACTATATAGTTACCCTTCTATTTTTACAGTGTTGATCTTGGGCTGTATTTGACCTTATGAGACGGAGTTCACTCAGTATAATGTTCTCTAGTCTTTACCAAATTATGTACTATTTTTCGAAATCATTGCTCCTTGTGCTGCATAGTATTCCATTGTGTGACTGTACCACAATTTCTCAATCCATTCAGTTGTGGTTGGACATTTGGACTCTTTCCATGTTCTTGGGATGGTGAATAATGCTGCTATGAACATTGGTGTACAGATCTCCATTTGTGTCTCAGTTCTGACTTCCTGGGGGCATATTCCTAGTGGTAGAATAAGTTTAGTGTTAAACTTCTCTTTATCTTGTCACTCTTTTTCCCCTCCAAGGAAATCATTAATTTCTATATAAAAACAATGTATTGTTATTTCTAAAAATCAGTAAAACAGTCTCATTCTCTTCTTGTACAAGTAACTGCTGTTAAAATTTTGTTTTTTATCATTATATCATTATTAATGTTTTCACCATCAGTTTTTACCATGATATCATTATTAATATTTTGTTTTGTCTTTTAGCTTTATATCATTACTAACATTTTCACTATCAGTGTTGAAACAATATGCTGTGTCTTAAAGTATTTGACTGTAGTTTGGTTTTTTACAGTTTATAAAATGGTAACATTTTCAAATATGTAAAATTATAACTTTATTTTCTCTCATTTCTTTGAAGGTCGTTTTGGAAACAGAAATAACAAATAAATCAGCTTTGAAACTTTATGAAAATCTTGGTTTTGTTCGAGATAAGAGGCTGTTCAGATACTATTTAAATGGAGTTGATGCACTGCGACTTAAACTGTGGCTGCGCTGAGAAACTGACATCGAGGAACAACTGTCCAACCACACAGTGTCGGCCTTTGCATGCAATGCAATTTGTACAAAATTGCTTTGCAGGTGGATTTAGTGATTTCCATGCAGCTCTTACCTGTCAGTGTCTAATTGAGTGTCGCACAATATTTGTTGCACTTTTGGCATGGCGCATTTGTTCGAATTAAAAGAGATTGTTTCAAACTTCCAGAGTTCTTTTGGTACCAACAAGATGTGCCAGTTGATAGCCAAGATTTGTTTGTTTCTTTGCAAAATCTGCTGACAATGTTATTTACACAGTGATGATCACAAAACCAGTTAAGTGGAACATGACTTTTGTTCCTGAAAGAAGCCAATGTAGAGTGTTAAGAAAAAAAACAAAACAACTTACATATACTGCTATTTCACATGAAACCTGCCATACTTTTTGGAAAGTAGAGGGGGGAAACTTCAATTTAGGTTTTATTTTTTTTAATATTAAATTTTCCATCTTGCATATTGGTACCTCAGTGATTAGTGAATGGGGGGGAAATTATTGTAAGATGGGGTGTGTCTTACAATGAGTAAAGATGATTAAATTGCGTTTACCAGTGCCTGTGTAGATAAGAATATTTCTCCTCATCTCTAGTTTTTGAATGCATGCTATTTTTTCCTTTCCTTTAAGGCCTTTGCAAGCAAACTTCTGTTTTTATTTGAATTCTAAATTTGGTAATAAATTATTTCAGATTTTTATAATTTGGATACTTTTTCAGGTCAGAGACAGTGATATACTTTAGAAGTCTCTTCCTTTCTTTACTGTCAGAAGTTGAATTAATTTGGTCATTCTTCAAGGAATGGCTCAAAGGCATTGAGAAAATTGATGGAGCCAGGAGTTGCTGGGTTTTGGATGCACTTTTGTTGGAGAGGGAAATCTTTGGAAAAGAATAGAAAATTAATGTAAATTGGTATGATTTTACTTAATTAAAATTATTGCTAAGCTGTGAAGAACAGCTTTTAAAAAGCAGTTAGAATTTTAATTCCCCACTTAATTTGGATTCCAATTGCCTTTTTATTTTTTAAATGCTTCACTTTGGCTCTTGGTCTTCGAAATCAATTTCAAGGTATATTATATCCATCTTTAGCTGCTTTTATTTTCTTTCCACATACACATATAAAATTCTTGGGGAATATTGCCTTTCCCCCAGAAAAACAAAAGGGAGAAAGAGAAATCTTTTGAAATGAGTTCTATGAGTTTTCTTTACAACCATTGCAACAACTGCTCATTAGTTACATTGTGTTTTAGTCAACTCATCAATCAGTGCAATGTAACATTTTAAAGTTAATTGCTTTCAGTTTAGTCAGTAAATTTGTGATGGATTATTTATTTAACTGGAAAGCCTATGTATCCATAAAAAAAGATTCATTCTCTGTGAAAGATGTTTTTGGGAATCTACGTTGTTGCCGTTTTGAAATTTGGATATGCCTTACTTCTAGGATTTGGTTTGAATTTTGTTTTATTTTATGGCTATAAGTACTGTATTTTTTTAAAAACCCTACCTCCATTAACAGTTGGTAAAGGCCCCCTTTCAGGAAAGTTTGTTGTTTTGTTTTATCTGTTTGTTTTTAAGAGAAAGCTGCTCCTTGCTCAGTGTAGTATCCTGAAAGTGAACATGGTCACACATTTTTGAAACAAAAAAATAGAGAAAAAAAATTTAAAAATAAAGGACTTGAAATTGATCCCACCAGCAGGGAACTTTTAAGAAATTTTCTTATTTCCATTTTGTATTGCTCTTGAATGTTTAATGAGCCAATACTGGATTACATTAAAGTTAGACAACTACACAGTACTCTGGCTTTTTAGCTGAGCATTTTGACTATCTTTTTAGTCAAACTTTGAGCCCCAGCTTTTAGAAGAATTCAAGTTCTGTTATGCTTCTGTTATTTTAAAGATGAGAACAGAACTAAAATAGTCTACTTAATGTCATCAAATTTTATTTCACCAATTTATACTCAGAGGTAATGATTGTTGGGGAGCATATGTGCCCTTGAGTCACAGTGGGCACGATTCATTTCAAACATGTTTCTGACAGGCTATCAGTAAAACCATCACTACTGACTTTCCTTCTAAAGTTGACCAGGTATTATTGAATTGACTGACCTGAGGTACTGGGCATTTGGCAGATATGACTAACTGACTATGATGGCAGCAAAGAACAGTAACAATATGTGACTTAAAAAGTCAAATGATTGCCATATTGTTCAGCTGGTGTTAAAATAAATATCAATGTGCACCTTGTATTTTTAAGTGAGTATGCAAAAACTGTTCATCTACGTTGACTAAAAGTTTAACCTCTAGCGTGTTAATTTGGCACCATAATTAAGTCTATTCCAGTTGTGAAAGCATCTAATAACTTTATTTTTATCTTGGCCTTTCATTTTTTCCCCCTTAATAGCCTTAAAACAATTGCATTTATAATTGGTAGAGTGAGTTCACTTGGCTAAAGCTGAGCAAAATTGGTGCAACTTTCTTTTAATGGGGTGCTGCCTCTTTAAGACTAACTGTAATATCCACTGACACTGGTTTGGCAGTTGTTGCTGCTGAACATTTTTTATACAGGCTACCATGAAGCTATCTATATATGTTAGTACTGAAGAAGCTAACGGGTAATACTACCATATTCGGTGTGTGGGCGGATTACAATTTCCCTTACATTAGGATCAACCTATCCAAGTCCCACAGATCAGAAACCTGACAGTAGTTTTTGAAGTTGAAGCCAGCAAAATAAAGAAAAACCAGTTACTTTTAAAAAATTGGTTTTGATATTTTCTGCCTCTTTTCCCTAAATTACCCTCCCACTTGCTTGACAAATCTATGTAATGGAGTTTGTTTGTCATATGTTTTAACTTTACCTTGCCCTGTGTTATGGTATTGGCTGACATAATGTATAAGACTGGATGTGTATATTTATTATGGTGTCTAAAAATCATGACATTCATCAGTTTCCAGGAGCATAGATCAGCAAATCAGATTGGTAGTGCATCAGAATTACTTTCAGTGCACCATGACATCACTAAAATTGAGTGCTATAATATTACAGGGCTTTCAGGTTTGTGAAAACATAACCATAAATCATATTGATGCCAGATATGGGTTGAGTATCTATAAAATATCACGTGTATCTCAAAATATTGGACTGCTGTTTGATGACTGGATATTGCTGCATAATTTTCTTTTATTGTCCCATGTCCTTTGGGAGAGAGATTTAATGGGATTTGAAATGTGCAAGCTGTCTAATAAGATGCAGTCAAATAAAGTATGGTTAAGTTGTGTTTGCATTTTTCTTTGAGATACAGCTATGTGCATTTTATGATTGGGTTTTTTTTGCTCTACCCTGTAAGATGAATTGACACAGTGACTTAGAGTGGGCTTAAGCATGACAAATCTTGAGGGTGGTTCAGCCTAGGGCACAGTTGCAATCTGATGTACATAGGGCTGCTATGTGTTTTAGCTGAGTAGATCCCTACTAACAACCAAGAAGCAGCAGTTATGTTCCCCACTCACTGCCTCCCATCTATTTCAAAGAACTAATACATAATTATCTCCTTTAACAAAGTCAGTTTTAATTTACAAAGAAAAGACTAATGTGGAGGACTTTTATTTCTCCAGAAGTACATACCAAAAGTTTTGGGTTCCCCCCCCCCCATTTCTTTTTTCAGAGCAATTTATTTCTAATAAAGTTTTACATTGCCTCCTTTATAAGTAGTACTTTTTTGTTTTATTCCGTATTAAGACCCAAAAGTAAAATAGTAATTAATATATAAAAAGACTTTTCTCCCCCACTCCTGTAAGAAGTTTTAAATAAATGGTTCCAATGCAGATGCTAGTGGAAGGACCTCTGGTGGCCTAGCTGGGAGGGAGTTGCTTTACCAGTTTCAAGGCCGGGGATTCAAATCCACCACTGTTGTGGTATGGGCAGTCTCAGGTGTGAGGCTATAGCCTTTGAAAATCTGCTGAAGGGTCAGCTATGAGTTGTTTCCAACTCAACAGTACTGAGTTGTTAACTGGAAGGATGAGGTCATCTGTTTTTTATCTTTTTTTTTTATATATATATCTTTTGTATTCTTATTCATGTGCAATGAGTTTCATGCATGTGCATTGTGTTTTACACAATATTTCCTTTATTTTGTTCCTGTGGATTTTCCTCCTTTACAATCGTCTTACTAATAACTGCATTTGTGAAAGTGTGTGAGCTAGCTACCTCACACTTCATGCCTTAATACCCCCCTTTTAGATAACCAATTACTGCTTTGCCCATTCCTATCGAACCATGCCTCTGAGGGAACAAGCATGTTCCTTCTGCTGAAGGATCTTCAGTTCAACTCCTGGTCATCTCTTTTAATGACATGAATGTTGGATTACTCGTATATGTTGTATAATATATATCAAAACCTTCATTTTTCACAGTCGTGTAAAAATATCCAAGTTCTTGTATTTGGGCCTCATGGAACTTCTATGTATTTCATAAATCCAGTATAAGTAAGAACGTTTCTAGCAGTCTGCAAACCTTTGAATAAATATCAACCTGTAATCCAAAGTTATAACCTTTACAAATAGCTTTTAAAGTGTGAAGTTTTAAAAACTTGATGAGCATATTGCACAGCTGCAGGTTCTTTGCATCAGTATTGTCAGCATGGTTGTGATGGAAATATTTTTTGGATTATCCAGTATGGTAGCCAATAAGGAAGAAGGTAGTTTCTGATCCTTGAAATGTGGCTAGTGTAATGAAACCATTTTTAAGTTCTAGTTAACCATTAGTGTCTAACGGCTACTGTATTGAACATAATTGTAGATAGTACTTAACACGTTGCCACAAATGACGGCAAATGTGTTTCTAAGCACAGTCGTCAATTTAAAAGTGTGCGGCAACATGTTAAACAGTAATGGAAAGTTTTTTAATAGAATTTTTGAGATCATACAATATAAGATTTCTATTTTTTTAAAGATTAAAATAGAAGAGTCATGATTAAAAATTGCATCAGAAAGGGTGTTGCTAAACTGTTGACATTTTAGTTCATTAATAGCATTTGCCCAGCCCTTCCATTACCATGATCTATTTCTGAAGAAAGCATTCCTTCAATTTACAGTATGGAAGTGTGAGCAGATGCATGTATTCAAGTGCCAAAAATAGTTTCTGATGAGACAGCTTCTAAGTTTTACAGATGTTTTGCATGGGTCAGCCTAGTAGTTCTCAGTTTAGATGAATTTTAAATCCTTTCCCCATCAATTTTTTTTCTCATCTGTGTCCAAACTGGAACACAGATATGCTTGTGTGTGTACACACATACATAATACACAGTTTTTAAAAAATTCTGTTAATAAGAATGACTCCTATTCACAAGGCCAAGGATAAGTAAATTGCTTATGAGAGATCAGATTAATGTGCTTGTGTTCCATATGACACCTTTGATTATAGCAGATTATCCAGTAGTTACTGCATCCAAAGGGCCAAAATGGTGATGTGTGGGAAGTACCCACCCAAGGAACACAGCTTTTCACTCTTGGAAAAATTGCTTGAGATATGTTGATAACAAGTAGCAGTTTTAACTTTCATATGAAAAAAACCTAAAAATAAGTAAGACCACTGGAGGGCCAAAATGAATCCTAGAGCTACTTAAGCACACACTACTATATTTGTTGGGGTTATAATAATTTACAGTTTTATTTGTAATGTGTCTCTAGTCTAAGAAATGAATATAATTTTAGTTACAAGTTTTTATGACTACCTGTTTACTGTATCAATATATTTTAATTTTCTAATAATCTGCACACTTTGTAAATTTAACATATGGTAGGGAAGGAACCTGACTTAAGGGAATTGTATAAAGACATTTGCTACTTTACTTGTTACATAGTTAAGTTTTCTTAAAACCTCTTTCATAGATATTTCTGTTCTCTTGACCAAGAGAGTCTAGCAAACAATCTATTAGTAAGATTTGTACTTCAGGAAGGTGTACCCTCATTTGTTCATTTATGACTGCAAAATTTATGTCTTCTGTTCATGCCAAAGAAACTTAATCTTTCTAAAAAGCCAGCAGGTTGCTCAAACGAAAACTCATTTAACTCCTTAAATAGGCATTCTAAGGTTTATTTCCTGTTTTAAAATATTTTCCAAGGTAAAGATATCTTCAATATTTGAAAAAGTGAAATCTATTCATAATAATTTGTAACAATACATGTGTACTTTGGGGGAGGGCACAATGTACTACTCCTATATGAGGAGCTCTGTACAACATTAAAGTCTACAGTTGCATGAAGTATTTAAAGCTTATATGATAGAAGATGTTTGTTGAAATCATTTTTTGATGAACTACTTCGGATTCAATACCATAATATGTTGGGATTGAATATGATCATCTTTAGGGCCAGATAATCTGATGGTTGCCCTTTGCTCTTGGTATTTTTGAGGAAGCCAAACTTAATGCCTTAAAACCAAACCTGCTGCCTTTAAACCTTACTGCCGTCTACTCTCTAATTTGGCTGTAAATAGTTTCTCTTTGCACATCAGCTAGTGTTATTTTATTGTGAATGGAAATAAAATTTGTAAGTCCACCTTTTATTAACTAGGTAAATGTAAACAGGTTTCAGCCTTTTTATTTTTTGGCCTAGTTTACTTGACAGTTTATTATAAACTGCAAATGAAGTGCATCACTATAGATGTAATCATTGTGTTCGTCTTGCTGGAATAGTTATTGCCTGTACATTAGAAATTGATAGCAAGACGGTGTATAGTTCCATCTTGGAAAGTTTCTTATGTGAGGTTTTGGTGATAAGTACCTGATTAATATGTGAAGGATACATGAGATAATTATATAAATTCTTTAATAATGCTTAGAATATAGTGATTATTATCAATATATGTAATATAGTAACATATGGTGTGGCAAAGTCATCTTATTGAGGTCTTATGAGAATAGTATGGATTATAGCAAGTTAAAAGGAAAAAAACTCCCAAAATATTTTCCTTTTAATGGAAAATGATTAAATAGGTGAAAAGAGTGTATTGAACTTTCTGTGTACCAGTTGGCTCAACATCCATGGTCAGTGTTACTGTTTATACTCAACAACTTACTTTGTTTCAAATGAATCCTAAAATTTTTTTTTATCCATAAGTACTTTTATACGTCTTATCAAATGGTAAGCATTTTAAAAAGAAATCAAGCATAACCCCACTATACTAACACACATACGCTCTTATGAAAAATTCTTTCCTATCACTTAGCCTTTTAACATTTCATTTTCTACAAAACTGATTTTAAAAGCAGCACCAAGATGCTTGGGAAAAGGAGAGCAAATGTAAATACAGAGGAAGCAAACTTGCAAACAAAGAAAGGGTTCTGTTATTCTTAAAGATTTCAGTTACAAATAGTTAAGTTTTGAGGTATAGCAAGATTAAAGGAAGGAAAATAAGTGAGGGAAAGCAAGTTTGAAAGGAAGGCTATGTCTTGCATATTTCAAGTCCGTAGTTTTTCTTGGCATAAGCACAGACACTGAGGGGAAAAGAGTTGCTAAGTAGGATGAAGTTACCAGCAGTGGTGACTAAGAAATGACTTTTAAGATAAGTATTTTTGAAATCAGGGAGACATAACAGAGAAAAACAATTGAGTAAGCTTGATTTTTAAAAATGTGATGTTTTAAAGTCTTACTAATTAATAGAAGTCAAGAAAGAAAGCCTAAGGTGGGGAGAGGAAAACGAAATCCTAACCAAACACCCAGATGTCCTGTCCTGGTCAGAAGGGGATCAAGATAAATTCTTCACAGCCACTGTTTCATTTGAAAAAAAAAACCCCAAAAACTAAACCACTAGGTTAACTAGAGTAGTCAAATGCATCACATTAAGAAGACTGTGTAGTGTGTTAATGCAGCTGCACTATATATGTGTAGAATAGGAGCCACAGAATTGGGATTTTTTTTTTCAAACCAGTAAGTCCTGATTTTGTTTAAAAAGAAGACCTAGTAGAGGCACAAGAGACACTGAGATGTTTGCACAACTAAACACTAAGGGAGATTCATGGTGGTCTGACGTGATGGTTGGCTACATGAAGCTTTTTGGGATATAATCCCCACCCCGTCATTTTAAAGAGTGCAGTGAAATTACCTTTAAACAGTTGTGTGTGCTTATCTGATTTTGTTCAGCCTTAAAAAAAAAATCTTTGAAGGGAAAATATGCTTTCGTTTTGCATCTTACTTATGGAAATACAGCAGAGATGAGACTTGAATGTAGGCCTCCTGAGTCTTCCATATCTAATCACCCACAACAAACAATGCCTGCTGAAACCCAGAGAGGGGAGACACCAGCGTGTTTACTCCTATTGGATAAATTAATGCACTGATCAATTTTGTCAAGCTAATACTATTGCTTTTAATAATGACATTTAAGGGCTGTACCCTTAAAATGTTTAATAGGTCTCATTTGCAAAGTTTATTAATGGACTCATGATTTAAGTAGTTTTGTTTAGCATCTAACTGGCTTTTAACAACTAGATTTAATATTCAAGGATATGAAAAATTATTTCTTTTTCAAAACAAACGTCTTAGTACCTTGTTCTACAAGAGTTGAAATTAATTCTTATTTATTAATACATGTTTTTACTGTTTAAGTGTTAAATATTGTAGTTCAGTATTTCACTTTTGACATCTTCCCAGTAAAATTTTACTTTGTCAGACTTAAGGAGTGCATAGGGGATGGGGAGACTCGATTTTTTAACTTGAAGTCTAGCTAAAATCCATAAAACCATTTGAAAACATGATGAAAAAAAGGTTAATCTTTTATTTACAGTACTGGTCTAAAAATATAAAAACAGGATATTAGGAAATCTATTTTTGTTTATGCATATGTCTATGTGTCTGTATTTTAATATACTTTTCTCTGGTGACTTAGAGATAAGGATTTGCACTCCCATCCCAAAGGCAATCAGTTTGAATCCTCCAGCTAACTCCCTCGGGAGCAAAGATGGTTAATCTTTAATTCACTACCTTGGAAAGCCTGCTGGAGGGTCAACTACAAGTTGGTTCTGACTCTACAATCGTAACAACAACACCTGACACCCTCCCCACACACAATGTGTGTGGGGAGGTGACACTATTAGGTGCTGTCAGGTCGATTTACACAGTGACTCTATTACAATGAAAACCTTCTCTAGCCTGCTACATTCTCACAAGCCCTGCTGTGCTTAAAACCATTTCTGTAGTTACTGGGTCAGCCTAGTTCATTGAAGATCTTTTTTTTTTTCCTCACCTTCTGCTAAGAACAATATATTTCTTCAAGCACTATCCCCTCCTGATAACATGCTGCAAGTATGTGAGGTGAAGTCTCACCATCCTTCCATCTAAGCATTTTAGCTGCACTTAGTAAAAATCTGTTTGTTGATTTGGCAATACATGGAATATTCAATATTTTTCATCAAAATCATTACTCAGGCATCAATTCGTCTTGGATCTTCTTTATATTTTTTGTCCAGCTTTCACATGCATGTGAGGTGATTGAAAATACCCTGGTTGGGTTTGTGCAGCTTGGTCCTCAAAGTGACCACTTTGCTTTTTAACACAGGTCTTTTGCAGCTTGATGAAATATGTCATTTGATTTCTTGACTGCTGATTCCATGGGTGTTGATTGTGACTCCAATTAAAACAGCAATCTTGTCTCCATTTATCACAGTGCATCCTGTTAGTCCAGTTGTGAGGATTTTTGTTTTCTTTATGCTGACGTGTACTCCATGTGAAGGCTGTATTAATCTTTGATCTTTGTCAGTAAATGCTTTAATCTCTCTACTTTTGGCAAGCTAGGCTGTATCATCTTCCTACTGCAAGTTGTTACTAAGCCTTGTGCCAATCCTGATATTCTGTTCTTCCAGATTTGTTCAGTATGCAAATGGAATTAGCAGGGTGGGAGGATTCAAACCTGATACATACTTTTCCTGATTTTGAACCACATAGTATGCCTTTATTTCCTCTGAATGATTGTCTCCTGGTCTACATACTAATTCCATATAAGCACAATTAGATGTTCTGGAATTTCCATTCTTCACAATGTTCTTAAATGTGCTGTGATTCACTGAGTCAAATGCTTATTCACAGTAAGACACAGGTGGACATCTCAAAGTCTCTGCTTTGTGTCAAGATCTATTCGACATAGCAGTCAGAGCTCTTGTTCCACATTCTCTTCTGAATGCTGAAGCTATTAAAAATGTGAAGCTGAAACTTGAGCAGCCATAGGCCAAGGACAGCCTCCCAAATTCTTTACAGCTAACAAAAAATAATGTGTGAAGACAAGAAGGCACATCCCAATAGAGGTACCAGTATTACAGATGCACATGAGGGGCTGGTCATCAGGGCAGCACGAGACTCAAGAGAGTCAGACCTTAGTGGTGCCTGCAGTCTGTAGGACTAACTGGGCACAGAGGAGGAGGCTTCTGAAACTGGAGACACATGACTTCCCCCATTTTGAACCAGTGCAGACTATAGACATTTGCAGTTTCAAGGGATTCATTACCATTCATTTCAGAATCTATGAGGTAGAAAACACTCTTCACCATATAGATCCCTTTCATGAACGAAGGCTTTATTCCTCAGCTGTTAGAAAAAGCTGTTGAAAGACCCACTTCTGTAGTCCAAGAGAGCTGCCTTGCTCCATGTTGTGTCTCCCTCGCAAAGCAGCCTGGCAGGTGTGGGGGTGTGAAGGCTCAGATGCTTTGCTCCACCCCTTGGGTACCTCTGAATGAAAGCAGTCCCAGAGCACCCTAAAGACTGCATCCTAGTCTAAATTATCTCTCTGCTCTATCTACTTCCTCTTAAGTACTTCCTACAAACTTTCTGCATGCTGATCTCAGCTTTAGCCCATTTCTCAAGGAACTCATAACATAGGGCAGGAACATCTCGAAGGAGTCAGGAAATTGGACAAGACTTAGATTTTCTGAAGGAGGGGCTTCAGAAATAGCCATCTTTGCATCTCTGCCCCCCCATAGGCTGTTGGGGTATCAGAGGACTGGTGGGGGGGAGGGCAGAAATCAGAACAAATGCTGAGGTTTGGATTTAGGAGGTGGGAAATGAAGAAGACCAGGTCTGTCAAAACTGACCTTTGAGGTGAAAAACACTGCTTGTGAGTCAGAAAAGTTTGGGTTCAAATCATGTCTATTTCACTTTGAAAGAGTTACTGAAAACACTTTGAATCTCAGTCACCTCATTTGAAAGCTAGGAATAATCAGTTTTATTTGCTACGATAATGAAATAATCCTCATGACATGATTATGTAGTCAAAATTAGTCTTTTCTGTCACACATTTAATGCCAGGGCATTCAGAGCCTATGTCACACAGAATGATCAAAGACAGAGTCTGGAGGCGGCACCTGTCTCACCAATCTCTCCAGACCCCTGCCTTCTGGGAATAGAAGGACAGAGATGCGGCTGCTGTTTGGGTTGGAGGGAGTTCTCGTGATGTAATCCATAGCAAGTTGTGCTGTTAACCCAAAGATTGCTCTTTTCTGTTGCTTCAAATCTGCCAGCAGATCCGTAGGAGAGAAAGACGAGCAGTCACCACCATTGCAGTCTATAGCTTTGGAAACCCAATAGATGAGTGTTATGTGTTGGAAACAACTCCATGACTGTGAGATTTTTTGTTTGTTTGGGTTTGGGTTTGTTTTTTTTTTTCCCCAAAGTAAACTTGGGTTTAATTCACCCTTGAATTCTTCAGAACCTGGCTCCTATCCTATCACCTTCAAGTCAACTGTACCTACTGAAGTCAGATCAAGTCACCAAAGTCTGGATGATTCCACTTTACGACCAGAAGGAGTCCTGTATGTAGGTCTAAGTGTCACTGGGAGCTAAGCCAAAAAGAAGTACAGAACCTGTAGACCTGCTTCGTTGTTCAAAACTAATTATTCCCACATTGTCCTTTTAGGTAAGAGTGGAGATTTTAGGATAGGATCGGCTTTCCTGATGAACAGCCTTGGTGCCAGAAGGTAGGAGATCAGGAGATGTATTACATTAGGAATGACAGGGACCTCTCCAAAGTACTGAGGAGCAATGATGTTAGTTTAAAGACTATGGTGCACCTGATTCAGGCCAGCTGGACAATGAATAAGGATGACAAGAAAAATTGATGCCTTTTGCAGGTGGAGAAGAATACTGAATATCCCATGGACTGCCAAAAGAGCGAACAAATATGTCTTGGGAAAAGTGCTGCCAGAATGATTCTCTTAGTGGTGAAATTCCATTTCACATGTTTTGGATTGTTAGAAAGGCCTATTCCTTTAAAAGGAACATCATCCTTGGAAAGAAGGAAGGGAAGACCCTCAACAGGATGGATTGACACAGTGACAGCAACAATGGACTCAAATATGTCAGAGAGGATGAAGATAGCACAGGATAAGACAGTTTTCACTCCATTGTTCATAGGGCTGCTATGAATCATACTTGATGTCATGGCATCTAACAATAAGCTTTTCTGAAAAGTGTAGCTAAGCAGAGAATTCTAGAAAAGCAACTCCAGAAGTCTAGCTGAGAGTATCCACCATGTCCATTTCACCACAGACCAAGGAGACTCAAGCAAAAGAAAAATTTCTTAGAAGGATAAATTGTGATGGGTTAGGAATATAATTTGTGGACCAACGCAGGGCCAGTAGTACCACATGTGGTTCTTCTCAGACATTTCTAATGGTAGGCTGCTAGTCCACAGAAGAAAGGAAATGAGTATTCTCAAGGACGTTATAACAAACATGGTTAACAAACAAAGGCTGCTATGTATCTTAAGCTGTCATCCTTCATGTGATTGTAAAAAAATACTATTTTTAAAAAACTATTTGTGTTTTTTTGCAAAGATTCTTACAGTAATTTAGGTTCCAATTTAACCCTTTCTACACAAGTTGCTCAGTGATATTCATTACAGGATTTAAACTTATCAATTATTTCTGTTCTGGTTGTTCTGTTTCTACTAATCTAGTTTCCCTGCCTCTTTATATTCTATGTTGTAAAGTAATTGTTGACTATAGATTATTTCTTAAAGCAGAATCCTTGTAATGAGTGATAGTTCTTTTTTGGGGGGGAGTAATTCTGTTATTTAGCTAAAAATTAACTTCTTGGACTAGTTTCTGATCAAGGTTTAAAGATTATTTTAGGGGAGTTGTCTTAGGAGTCTTCTTCCTCTCAGGAGTCCTTTCAGTTTTGGTTGTTGTTGTTTTTATTAATTTTAATGACAATTTACAGAGACTTAGAGTTTCCAGTCATTCATTGTTGCACTTTTTTGGGTGTTTTTTTTTGTTTGTTTGTTTGTCTTGGTGTTTGTTTTTTTTCTCCCCCATTCTGTTTGGATGCATTTATTGTGGTCCTGATCAGATTAGATAGTAGTTGTGGCTGAGCACTGTCTAGTCTTTCTGATCTTAGAATAGATAAGACAGTGATTCTATCCATGTGACTTTTACATTCTTCCCTATAATAGCAGATCATTATTTACTATTTCAGTTATTTAGAAAGCTCACTTTTCCTTCAAATCAGGGAAGTTGAAGCTCCAGAAAGTTTTGCTGTCTATTTTCCCTGATCTCTCATACCCCAGGCACAGCATCTAGAATGACGCAGGGAGCACATGCCCCAGTTTGAAGCGCACCAAGTCTGTGTCCTTGTTTATTGTTCCCAGTGGGCTCATGCCCAAGATAGGGAAATAGAACTGAATTTGAGAATAGTTAGATCAAAGAGCTGCTTTACCAGAGTTTCCATGTGTAAAAGCTATTGTTCCATTTTGGTGCCTTCCCTTCCTTCCTATATTGTCTGTAGCATTGTGTATGCCACTTAAAACTTACTACCGTTCCATAGTATAGAAGAAGTGCAAGTTCTAAGTGTGCACTGACTTCTTGTGTGCTGTTGAGTTGGAACTGACTCATAGCTGACCCTCCAGTGGGTTTTCAGAGGCAATAAATTGCACTAGAGGAAATGTTTTAGCTAAACAACAGTGAGTAGCTTGGAAATTCCACAACACTGTGGTGTTCTAACTGGATTAACCCATAAGTTGTGGAATGGTCAATATGGTCTGTACTATTCAGTTTCAGCTTACATATTGTCTTGACATAAATATCACATGAATCCAATTGCTTCTTTCATCCTAAAGGAAGATAAGCAGGACAGGCACCCTTAAAGTCTTTATACTCCATTTTTTAAAAACAAATTTATTTTTGGGGGGTTTGAATACAGTTATTTGTTTGCATTATGTTTCATTCATGTGCATTGGTTTTTTGTTTGTTGTTTGTTTTGCACTTCTTCCTTCCGCCTATAAAACTGCCACTCTCTGATTTCTCCCCTCCCCACTGTCAGCCTCACTGCCCCTTCCCCTTCTCTCTTTGGATATTTATACACATCTTACTGATTTTTCTTCTCTTTTTACAATAATGGTTTTATACAGTATTTGTTCTTTTGAGCTTGAGTTAGTTCACTCAGCATAATGCTCTTTAGTCTCTCCCATGTTATATAATACTTTTCAAAATCATTGTTCCTGAGTACTGCATTGTATGAAGCCATCACAATTTGTCAATCCCGTTGTTTGATTCTGGGCATTCGGGCTGTTGCCATGTTTTTGCTGTTGTGAATAATGCTGCTATGAACATCAGTGTACAGCTCTCCGTTGTGTCTCAGTTCTAATTTTCTTGGGGTATATTCCTGGTAGTTGAGTAACTAAGTCATATGGAATGTCCATGTTCAGCTTTTTGAGGAAATACCAAGCTGCTGTCTAGAGTGGTTGTACCATTTTTATAATCCCACCAATAATGTGTGAGAGTTTTAATCTCTCCACATCCTCTTTAACATTTATTGCTTGCTCTTTTTTTTCCAGTAGGGTAAAAAGAAAACCTACAGACTGGAAAAAAAAATTTGGCAATACTATCTCAGACAAGGGTCTCATAATGAAAATTTACACAATGCAATAGGGCCTCCATATGAAAAAGACTGATAACCTAGTTACAAAATGGGCAAAAAACATGAGAAGACCTTTCACAGAGGAAAACGTTTGAAGGAATGCTCAAAATCATTGGCAATAAGAGAGATGCAAATCAAAACCACAATGAGATATCATCTCATTCCAATTTCAATGACAAAGTTCAACAGGACAGCTAACAATAAATGTTGGAGATGATACTCCATTTTATGTTCAAAGATTCTGTTCAGGAGGAGTGATTTGATGAATTTGCAAATTCAGCTGGGAAAGAATGAATGTTGATGAAGTTAAGAATCCCTAATAGGGTCATAGGTCTAAGAGAGGTTACAGTATAAGTTCTTGGGTAGAGTGTAGGGAAATGTGGAACAAAACTCAAAAACACAAAAAAGGCCAGATTTACTGGTCTAACTGAGACTGAAAGAAGAACTCTCTGGTCTATACCTTTTAGTCACCCTTCTAATCTGTAACAAAATTCACCAAGATGACTCAACTTTCAGACAAGCAATAGGCAATGTGACCAAGAAGCAGCTGAGAGGCATTCACTTTATTAAAATTACCAACCATGTAAGGTCAAAAGAACAGCATTTGCCCAAGGCTAAAGACCAGAAGGCAGGAAGGGCCAATTAAGAAGGATTGATATAACTGAGAATTGTGGGAGGAAGTGGGGGAAAGTATGATTATCTTGTGGGTATAGTAATTAATATTCTAAAACAAAATATGTATGAACCATTGTATAGAAACCAGTTAGCTCTGTAAACTTTCACTCAAACTACAATTAAATAAAAGAAAATAAACCCCTTAATTTAGAACATAAAGGAAAACCAATTAAAATTGGAAATGAGTATTTTTCAGTGTCTTTTCAAAACAACCGCTCCTTCCTGCTCATTAAGCAAAATAACAATTACACTAAACACGTATCAGTTTGCCACAGCAGCAGTGCAAACCAGAGAATTAAGCAGTGTAATGAGAGTAGGAGATGAGACATCAGGTATTTCTTATTTGCAAAGTAATGCTCCTCCATTTTGGGGTGTCATTTCCATAAAACCTCCTGCTATGAACAGCCATGGAGTCGATTCTCACACATAGTGACCCTCAGGGCAGGGTGAAACTGCTGCAGTTTTTTCAGGTCTATAATCTTTACCTAAGCAGAAGACAACAGCTTTCTCCCACTTACATTGAGATTACCAAAACGTCAGATTTAACGAAAACAATTCAATAAACACAGAAAAGGATCTGACCCCCAGTTAAGTATTTAATATAAAAATTTTGCTATTATTATTAATAATAATTATTGGAAATTATCAAGACTTTCATTTTGTAAAATAAAAGAACAAGGATTTATAACTAAAAATCCAAAATATCAAGTTCATTTCTAAAATAGGGATTTGGACAAGAAAATCAAACTGTGAAGATAAGTTGTAGCTGAGAATACCGTCAGCAAGCCTTTGTCCTGCATGAGGATTCTGAGAGCTATGCCCCGGAGGAAGGGCTGTGTTTCTTACTGAAGAGTCAGCTCTAAAGATCCTGGATAATACCCTTCACTCCATCTGGATTGAGTTACTAATGTACCTTACAGGCCTCCTTTCTCAAGGTGAGACACTAACTACTCACTTATTTATGGAAATGAAATCTTTCCTTTCACATTTAATCTGCCCTTCTGAGTTGGCACATCTTCGATAAGCAAACAAGCTGTTAATAGTTTTAAGTTAAATTTCTAATTTAAGAATTTAAGAGAATGGGGTATATGTATCTATATTCTACAACTATCTATATATGTTGTTGTTAGTTGTAATGTGCCGTCGAGTCATTTGCGACTCATAGCGACCCTATGTACAACAGCCCTAAACTCTGCTCTATCCTGTGCCAATCGCACTGCCTCTGACACACCCATCCCGCTTACCCTAGTCACTGAATCAATCCATCTCATAGAGGGTCTTCCCCTCTTGCACCGTCCCTCCACCCTCCCAAGCATGATGTCCCTCTCCAAGGACCTGTCCCTCTTTGCAACATGCCCAAAGTATGTCAGATGAAGCCCCAGAATCCAAGGAGTAGCTTTGTTTAACCCTCTCCAGGATGAATCTGTTTGTTTTCTTGGCAGTCCATGGTATATTCAATATTCTTCTCACTAAAGTGCACCTGATACAGACCATGGTCTTTGCAATTACTTGGTATGCATTAGAAAGCTGGACAATGACTAGGGATGATAGAAGGAGAGTTGATGCCTTTGAGCTGTGGTGCTGGAGAAGAGTATTGACTATACCAGGGACTTCTTGGAGAACAAACACGTTCATCCTAGAGAGGGTGAAGCCAGGCTGCTTTTTGGAGGCAAGGATTCTGAAGCTTCGTCTGACATATTTTGGACATGTTGGAAGGCGAGATCAGTCCTTGGAGAGAGATGTCATGCTTGGGAAGGTGGAAGGACAGTACAGGTGAGGAAGATCCTTTATAAGGTGGATTGATTCAGTGACTTAGGTAATGGGGGTAGGTGTGTTGGAACAGAGATTGACACAGGATAGATCAGGGTTTAAGGGTGTTGTAAATACAGGGTCACTGTGAGTCTCAGGTGACTCGACAGCACCTAACAAAAACAATATATAGCTGTATCTGTCTCCCTTAGCGGAACTCTTTTTTTATTCTTTAAGGTGGTAGAATAGAAATAACAAAAACAGCTACCATTTCAACCAATTCAGTGGCATCACATTTACCATGATTCATTTTCAAATTTATCACCTGAACAGAAGGTGCAGTGTTCCTTAAATAGTAATTTATTGTTCAGAATCACCTATTGAAGACTTGGCTCTTTCCTCAGTGAGTAGGCTTAGTACTCTTGTAAAAGCAGCAATTGATCATGTTGTTGTTGGGTGTGAAGAAGTTGCAACTGGCCTATAGCTGACCTCCAGCAGGTTTTTAGAGACAGTAAATTGCTGTCTATCCTTCTCCCACAGAACAGTTAATGGATTCAAATCATGTGCCCTTGGGTTGGCCGCACAGGTACTTATCACTAGAGATCTTAAACATAGACAATTTCCTTCTGGAATCTCAATTCTACCCAATGTTCTATGTATGTGACCTTATTACAGTGTCAGACTGTTCTTATTATTGTAGCTTCATAATATGTTTTAAATTGGAAAATATGAGCTCTCCTACTTTGTTCTTCTTTTTTCATTATTACTTTGGGTTTTTTTAAAAAATTTTATTATTTTGTGTATGTCTACCATCAAATCAGATCTGACTGGTACAGGAGGAGATTGTTCCTCCTTCTCCAGCAGAGCATCTGGTGGATTTGAACTGTGCACCTCTGGGGTTGCAGTACACCTTCTTGCCACTAGGCCACCAGACCTCGCCATTACTTTGGTTTTTAAGGAATATTTTAAAAGTTTTTGTTTTCAGTTCATTTCAAATTTACAGAAAATTCCCCAAAATAATTTAAAAAAACCTCTGATATATTCTTTATCTATTTTTGCTTTGTGCCATTAAGTCAGAATGAACCCATAGCTGACCATCCAGTAAGTTTCAGAAGCACTAACTCACAAGGAGATTACCCACCTCTCTCTTGTGGAGCAGCTGGTGGATCCAAACAGTGCCTTTGGGTGGGTAGTGAGGCTCCTTACCCCTAGGCCACCAAAGCTCCTTGAATTTCTCATCTAGAGTCCTCTAACTGTAATCATTTTACCACTTTTTTTCTTCTCTCTGTATACATTTACCATTTTTTTTCCTGAACTATTTAAAGGATAAAACATGATGCCTCATTGTTCATTAATATTTCAGTGTGCTTTTCCTAAAAATATAGGCTCTATTAATATAACCATAAGGAATTGATGTTAATATTATCCTATCTTCTACTTCAGACCCTATTAAATGCTTGTCAATTATCCTAATCATGTCTCAGTAATGTCCTTGACAGGTCTAATATCCAGTCTGGAATCCTGTGTTACATTTAACTCTTTCTCAGTTGCTCTCAATTCTGAGCAGTTCCTAGTAATTTTTTATTTTTTATGACCTTGGCAGTTTTTAAGATTTACTCTGTAAAATGTTTCTCAATTTGAGCTTGCTTCATGTTTCTTCTTGATTAGATTGAGAAATTTGATTTGATGTTCTTTAGCTTCAGTTTGAACCTCCGTGAGTAGTTGATGGGCCTGGCCTAGTTTTCACAGCTTATATTGAGTTCTCCAGCAATTTCTTAGATATAGTCAATCAGATTCCTGTGTAGACCATCAGGTGAAGTACATGTGTTTAGTTGCTGTTTGTTTCTTATTAAAGGTGTTTGCAATGAACAGGTCATTGTACAGAATTAGATCATTCTGTCACCAGTTTCATTTCTGTCACAAAGTCTATGCTTTCTGACTACTGATCTTTCCTGTTCCCAAATTTTGCATTCCAGCCACCCATTATAATAAAAATATCTTGGCTGCATGTTTGATTGATATCTGACTGCAAAGGTTGTAGAAGTCTTCTATTTCCTCCTCTTTGGCCTTAGTTGTTGGTGCATATATTTGAATGATAGTGATATTAACAGGTCTTCCTTGAATGCATATGGATATTATTCTGTCATTCACACATAGAATTTAAGATGGATCTAGAGATTGTATTTTTTTTATTATGAAAGTGACTCCATTTTTCTCACCTTTCATCTCCAGCATAGTAGATCATATGATTATCTGATTCAAAAATATCCTCCACCAACCCATTTCATTTCTCCAGTGTCTAGTATGTCAGTATCTATGTGTTCCATTTCTTCCTTAATAATCGCCAGCTTTCCTACATTCATACTTCTCAACATTTCATGTTCCAGTCAGCAGTTTCTTTTTACAACTCTTCCTCCTATTTTGTGATTCCCAGTGAGAAGGCTCTCCCTTCTCACTTCCTTAGCCGTATCTGCTAATCTAATCTAAATGTGCTCTATTGTACATAGGGTTTTCTGAGGCTTATTATTTTGGGAGTGGATGGTCAATAAAGAAAATAAATTCCAACCCAAAAGATCCAAAGTTTTACCTTGAGTCTATCCCACCATAATTTAAAGACCATCTCAGAAACAGGTTTGAAGCCTTGAGTTCTAAAGAGTGAAGACCAGATGAACAGTGGGAGACATCAAGAATATCATTCATGAAAAATGCAAAAAGTCAATATATGATTAGGTACTATTTGCATGACAACAGTAAAAAATAAGAGGTGCATAGCAAAGTGGACTGTGGGTGGGTTGGGGGAGGGAGAAAACGGAAATAATGAATGAATTTTTTTAAAGAGAAAAGTGAACTGAGAGTGGCTAGGGAGGAAAATGTGCAACAATTAATGAATGGAAATTCAACTTTTTGTAAACTTTCATTAAAATATCAATTTATAAAAGTTAAAAAATAAAAAGAATGCAAAAAGTCATTACAGAAGAGAAAGAAAAGGATGACATGGCTGTCAGAAGACAATCTGAGTATTGCACTAGATCACAACAAATTATGGCTAACCTTGAGAAGAATGGGAATCCCAGAACACTTAATTGTGCTTATGTGAAACCTATACTTGGACCAGGAGGCTGTAGTTAGAACAGAGCATGGAAAAACTGGTCATGTTTCAGGATCAAGGAATGTGTGTGTCAAGGAAGCATCTTATCTCCATACCTATTTAATCTATATGCAGAACAGATAATTCAGGAGACTAGACTCTATGAGAACAAATGTGGCATCAGGACTGGAACAATTTACATTAGGCAGATGACACAACCTTGCTTGTTGAAACTGAAGAAGACATGAAGTGTTTGCTGTAGAAGGTCAAGGACTGTAATCCTTAATATAGATTGAAGCTCAACGTCAAGAAAACAAAGTTTCTTACAATTGGGCCAATTAGCAGTTTCCTGTTGGATGAAGAAGAAATTGAGGTTGTTGATTAACTTCAGCTTGCTTGGTTCCACAATCATTACTCTTGGCACCACAGTCAGGAAATCAAAAGATGAATTGCATTGGGAAATCTTTTGTCAGGGGCCTCTCTAGAATACTGAAAAGCAATGATATCACTCTAGAGGCTAAGATGCGCCTGATCCAAGCCATGTATTCATAGTTACTTGCTATTCCTCAGAAAGGCAGACAATAACTAAGGGTGATAAAAGAAGAATAGATGCCTTTCAGTTGTGGAGCTATAGAAGAGTGTTGAACATACCATGGACTGCTAGGAGAGAAAAAAAGAAGGTCTGTTCAGGAGAGGGTGAAACCAGGCTGCTCCGTGGAGGGAAGGATTTTGAGGCTCTGTCTCACATCCTTTGCGACATGACCAGCAGGGATCAGTCCTTGGAGGGGGACATCATGCTTAGAAGTGAGGAGAGGCAGCACAGGAGAGGAAGACCCAGGATAAAATGGATTGACTCGGTGATTAGGGATTAGTTCTGTCAGAGATGATGAGATTGGCTCAGGATAGGGCAGGTTTCAAAGCTAGTGTACATAGGGTCACTATGAGTTGCAGGCACCTCGATGGCACATCAACAACAAGATTAGGAGATGTTGACTCTAGGTGCTTTTTTGTTAGGAATACTGCAGAAATAGGCAGCTCTTGTGGCTTAGTGGTAAGGAGCTGCTCTGACAATCCAAAGGCATGTGGTTTGAATCCACAGCTGCTCATGAGAGAAAGATGGGCAATCTCCTTCTGTGTGATTTACTAACGCTGAAAACTTTCTGGAAAGTCAGCTATGAGTTGGTTTTGGCTCAGTGTTGCACAGTAACAACAACACAGAAATGATGTTACATTTCAATGTATAATGTCAGAAGGCATATATATTTATTTGTCCTGTTATTGGGAATGTTAACTTTATCACTTAGTTATAATAATGTCTATCAGGCTACGTGAATATGAAATGAATGTATATTTTTTATTATTAATTTCAATGAAAATATACAGAAACTTTGGGTTTCCATTCATTCATTGTTGCACATTTTTCCCCTCCCAACCCTTCCACCTAGTACACTACCCTCTTGGAAAATTAGAAGAAAAATTCTTTCATTGTTTTACAATCCCTCCTCCCAGGTCCACTCCACTATATAGCCTTCTCTCTGAACTCCCATCATGACAAAAATACCTAATCACATATCCCTTTTAAACAGTTTACTCCCTCATCTGTTTCAATGCAGTATACATTATTGAACCCATCTTTCTCAGTCTCACCCCAACCCCGAGGTCAGTCCTATTTTACAACAGTGGCACCATGCAGTATTTGTCCTTTTGTGACTGAGATATTTCACTCAGAATAACGTCCTCCAGGGTCACCCATTTTGAATAATATTGCATGAATTCCTTGTTTTTCAATGCAATGTAGTATTCCATTCTGTGACTATACCACAACTTTTCTATGCATTCATTTGTTGATGGGCACTCCTTGCTATTGAGAACAAAGCCATGATAAACATGGGTGTGCATATATCCGCTTGGATGTCAGTTATGGTCTCTTCAGGGTGTATTCCCAGTAGTGGAATTGCTGGGTCAAATGGTATCTCTATTTGCAACTTTTTTTTAAAAATTTGTTTTTATTATTATTATTATTTTGTGTATGTGTGTCTGTGTACCATCAGATCAGATCTGACTGGTACAGGAGGAGATTGCCCCTCCTTTCCCGGCAGAGCATCTGGTGGATTCGAACCATGCGTCTCTGGGATTGCAGTGCAGCTTCTTGCCACTAGGCCACCAAAGCTCCCCTTATTTGCAACTTTTTGAGAAAGCGCCATACCGTCTTCCACAGTGGTTGCACCATTTTACACTTCCACCAACAGTGAATAAGGGTTCCAGTTTCTCCACAACCTCGCCAGCATTTGCTGCTTTCTGTTCTGTTATATTTTTTTTTTAATTTTTTTTTCTGTTAAATTTTTAAATATTTTTTTCCAGTAAGAACTAAGTATCTGGTAGAGTGATTCTCTGATGTTATGCAAATGTCCTTTTCTTCAATTTTCACTCATTACATTTGCTATCCATTGATGATTAATGAAAAAACAAACTATTATGAGGATATTTGTCAAATGGTGATTTTCAAATACACTTTTTATTGCTACCTTCTGTTTAATATCCCTTAAATGAAACATTTCCCCTTCTTTTCATTTGCTTATATATTAATCCAACCGCTTATATGAGTTCTTAGATTTCTATTTTGTTCAATGTCTATTATTATGTATAATAGTAAAATTGCTACTGTTCATATTTTCAAACCTCTTTAAATTGACTCATATCTTTTTTGACCTGTCCTTATCATTCTTGCTCCTCAGAGGCAAGCTTGATGAAATTTAATCCCTCATACTTAGGATATGCTGTCAGGAGGCATCAGTTCTTGGAAAAAAGGCATTCTGCGCAAAGTAGAGGGATCACTGAAGGAAAGGAATGAGATTACTTGAAAGTGACAGTAACAAGGTTTTGAGATTAGTGGAGATTAGGAGATAGGGCAAGGGTTTAATCTGTTGTTCAAAAGTTAACTAAGGGTCATAGTCAATTTGATGTCACCCAACAACATCTTTACTCTTTGAGCACTTACACAAGATGTTATCTTGTCTTCCTTATCTAGGAGACTTTTTAGATAAGAAGTCTCTCCTTATCTAGAGACTTCTCTATCTCAGTCTTGGAAAAGGTCATTGCTTTAAAGGATACTCGTTTCTTTTAGTGGAAAATGGTGTTCAAAAACCATGATCAGGGTTTTCATAAATACTGGGGTGTCATTGCTTTTAGGTTCTCACTGCAGACTGTGAAATAGATACATGCTTATACATCTATCTGTTTATGTTAAAAAAACCCATACATTCACACATTGATAACTTCCATTTCAATATAACAGCACAGGATTTGTTTTAGCATCATCTTTTTCAAATTTGAAACTGTCTTCTCCAACAATGAGAAAATCTGGCTCCCAGTCGCCTCAATATATTAGCTTATTTGGTAAATCCTTCTGCATGTAACCTATCGTCTGGTTATGTAAGTTGCCTCCTGTACCACTAAGCATACTGCCCACACCAGCCAACTTCTTAGTCCTGACTAACGGAAGAGGAAAGGGAAAGAGATTGTATAATTTTCCTTCAATTAACTCTGAATCAGAAGTTCTACTATTTATTCAAAAATGACTTCAAGAACTGTATACAATATACCTGAAGTCAGGAATTTATTGAATGAGGAATTCCCCACTATTTATTATGATTTAAAAGTTAGTGCAGTCTAAGGCATGTAAATCAATGGGAAAAGATGTTAAAATAGGATTACTGGGTTTTCACTCATATTAAGCAGAATATGCTAAAATGGGAAGATCTGCCAATTATGCTAGAAGAGACTTTTAAATCCCTTCAATAGAGTATTATACCAGTTTCTGATAATAAGAAAAGCTTGCCACGTAATTAGTTAATAACAATTGAATGCACACACCACACTTTACTTCTTAATGTAACTATTTTGAATTTAGAATTCCAGTGCATGTTGAGGGCACTGGTGATGTAGGGCAAGAAGCTTTACTGCGGTCCTGAAGGCATGTAGTTAGAGGCCACCAGTTGCTCCATGGGAGAAAGATGGGCAATCTCCCACAGGAGGGTCAACTTGTGGTGGCTCCAACTTGATGGTACTCAGAAACAACAGTGCACATTGGAAGGGGGGAAACCTCACTTCCAGACTGTAATTGTTATGTGCCATTGAGTCACTTCCAGACTAGTCATAAATAAAGATGAGAAAGAAAGAGGGTGTGCTATGTATGTTTTGTGTAGCTATATCTCACTAAGGATATTTGTTAATGTCTTTTAGAGTGAGAGTCTATGGTAGAGATAATCAGATAGAATTCAAGGATACCAGGCTTTGGCAGGCAGTATCTTTTTATTTTTTTGTTATCTGTTATAATCTCCCTATTCCTGGTTTAAAATCTCTACTTTCTCTTACTCATTATACTTTTATTGCCATCATGATCATGTTATTGTTGTTGTCAGTTGGCCAGGTGGTTGTTCTCCAGATTTCTTGGCATTATGTGGTAAGTGTGTCCAGGACAAGTGTCTATTTGTTGAAATATGTCAATTGGTATGCTGTCAATTCCTGTAGACTTTGTTTTGACACTTCTTTCAGAGCAGCTTTGCTTTCCTCCTTTATTACTATAGGCTCGAGTTTCATTACTTAAGGATGCCAAAGAAAGAATGTTGAATGACCCAGGAAGCAAGCATCAAAAGGATGTGGAAGGAGTACACAGAGTTACTATACCAGAAAGAATTCACTGACAAAGAAGAATTTCATGAAACAACATATGATCATAATCATAACCACCCACAAATCCATGTTCTGATTGGCCAGTCCTAATTATTTTATGGAAAAAACTTCCTGTTCATTTATCTCTGTGATATTGCTGTTTTAAGGTGCCATCAGATTGGTCCCAACTCATAACAACCTTACACATGGAATGAGATGCTGCCTGGTCCCCCACTATCACTACGATCCTTGCTATGTTTGAGCTCATTGTTGAGTCCATCTCATTGACTGCTTTTCTCTTGTCTAATGACTCTCTTCTTTACCACTGTCTGTGTTAGTGCAATTTAAATCAGCTCTGAAATAGATTAATTTCAAACCATTTGCCAACACAAGGTTTCAGGTCATTTCAGTCCATCCCCTGAGCCAAAACAATTCTGCTAGTGCCAGCCTGGAGGGCAAAAGTGAAAGATATGCAATATAATACCACAGATTTGGAAGAAACAGAAATGAAGGGAAAGATTGAAATGAAGAAGAAGGCAGGACGGGAGAATAAGTACCAGGCAGAGATTCATTCTTCAAAATACATGCGGCTTTTCTCAAAAAGTTGCAAATAGAGATACCGTTTGACCCAGCAATTCCACTACTGGGAATATACCCTGAAGAGACCATAGCTGACATCCAAGCAGATATATGCACACCCA
>NW_006399890.1:610289-614278 GCF_000299155.1 Elephantulus edwardii | reverse complement strand
AAATCTCTATTTGTGTCTCAGTTCTATTTTCTTAGCAATGGAATAGCTGGGTCATCTGGAATGTCTATATTCAACTTTTTGAGGAAATGCCAAACTGCCTTCCAGGGTGGTAGTACCATTTTACAATCCCATTAACAGAGTATGAGAGTTCCAATCTCTCCATATCCTTACCAACATTTATTATTTGCTATCCTGTTAAACTCTGCCACTACTACTGGAGTTAGATTCTATCTCATTGTGGTTATGATTAGCATCTCTCTTATTACCAGTAAATGGATTGGAAAATTGTGGTACATTCACATAATGGAATATGATGTAGCACTTAGGAGCAACAATTTCGAAAAATACTATACAACATGGGAAAGGTTGGAAAGCGTTATGCTGAGTGATCTAAGTCATGAGTCATTTTATTAAAAAATAGAAGGATGCCAGTAAGATGTGCAAAGTCCAAAAGTGTCTTAAAGTCTAAAGGGGGAAGTGGAATGAGAGGGAAATTGAGGGTGGGTTGGAGGTATAATGGATCATAGAGTTTGGTGGATGGAAGGAGGAGGTGGAAGAATTAAGAAAGATTCAGGGGGGCCTAAAAAGATGAAATAGTAGTGGACATGGAACAATGGTGATTGGTTTTATAAAACATAATGTGTGGGAATGATCATATGAAACAAAACGTGAATGAAAGAATGGATGAAACACAAATGTATATTAACTGTATGGAAACCATACAGAAGAGAAGAATCATTAACAAAACAAAACCCAAAAAATAAAGGATGGTGGTTGAATCATCCTGGTCTGATGTATTCACAGCCTGGACAGTAACACGCGCTGCATAACAACTGGTAATAGTATATGACAGATCCTAAGGCTTCTAGTTCATTAGCTTCTTAAATATTGTTTGAAAGAACTGATACACACTTTATGGTCTACTTACTGCCTATTTTTAGGATCAGCTCTGAAATACTGAATCAGGAAAGAAGCCACAAGCTAGATAACAGGGCATTTTCAAAGAATAATGGAAACAACTGAAGCCAACACAGAGCCCACCAGAAAATCAAGGCCAAATCCACTGACCTGTTTTCGAAGAAAAAGATAGTAAGAAATGCCTGGAAGTTGACTCAAATTCCAGAAGGAAAAGAAGGAAGGGAGAGAAAGACATTGAGGTGAACAGAATGGAAGCAGTAATGTTGGGGGGTGGTGGTGGAATTTTCTACCATTTATAAGAAAGATGTGTGTCAGGTTGTAGCCCTTCTCCATACCTATTCAATCTGTATGCTGAGAATACTATTTCAGAAGCTGGACTCTATGAAGAAGACTGTGACATCAGGATCGGAGGAAGACTCATCAATAACCTACTTTATGCAGATGACACAACTGTGTTTACTGAAAGTGCGGATTTGAAGCATATGCTGCAGAAAACCAAAGTACAGCTTCAGTAAGGATTGCATCTCAATGTTAAGGAAATGAAAACTCTCACCACTGGATGAATAAAAAATTGAAAATGTCAAAGACTACATCATACTTAGATCCACAGTCAAGACACTTGGTATGAGTAGTTAGGAGATGTATCGCACTGGGGAAGTCTGTACTCAGGGACCTTTCCAAAGCATTGAGGAGCAATGATATAATTTTCAGGACTAAGGTGTGCCTGATTTAGGCCTTGGTCTTTTTAGTCACTTTCTAGGCTTCTCAGAGTTGGAAAATGAATAAGGATGACGGAAAAAGAATTGATGTTTTTGAACTGTGGTGTTAGAGAAGGGTTCTGAAAATCCCATGGACTGCCATAAGAACAAAGAAATGAATTGGAGAAGGTGCAGTTAGAGTGATCCTTAGAGGCAAAAAACAATAAAACTTTGTCTCACATATTTGGCATGTTGCTAGGAGAGGCTATTCCTTAGAGAGGGATATCATGCTTGGAAAGGTGGACGGTTGATCAAAGAGAGAAATACCCTCAATGAGATATGAGATAGATTGATGCAGTGACTAAAGCAATGGGCCAAAATATGTTAGAGCTGTTGAGGATGGCACAGGATAAGACAGGGTTCAGATCATTTATTCATATGATCACTACCGGTCATACTTGACTCAACAGCACCTAACAACTTTTTAAAAATATTCGACTCAATAGCACCTAGTAACAACTGTAAACAACTTTACGAGGTTAATTATATTATGATGTTGTTGTTGATGTGTGCTGTTGAGTTGTTTGCAACTCACAGTGGCCCTATGTACAAGAGCCCTAAACCCTGCTCTATCCTGTGCCAACCTCATTGCCTCTGACATATCTACTCTTATTACCCCAATCACTGAATCAATCTGTCTCATTGAGGGTCTTCCTCTCTTGCACTTTCCCTTCACCCTCCCAAACATGATGTTCCTTTCCAAGGACTGGTCCCTCCTTGCAACATGTCCAAAGTATGTCAGATGAAGCTTCAGAATCCTTGCCTCCAAGGAGCAGCTCGATTTCATCCTCTCCAGGACAAACTTGTTTGTTCTCCTAGCAGTCCATGGTATATTCAACAGTCTTCTCCAGCACCACAGCTCAAAGACATCCATTTTCTACCTATCATCCCTAGCCACTGTCTAGCTCTCTGATGAATATCAACACAATTGCAAAAACGATGGCCTGGATCAGACCCGCCTTAGTCTCCAGCCTGATGTCATTGCTCTTCAGTACTCTGGAGAGGTCCCTGACAAAAGACTTTCCCAATGCAATTTGTTTCTTGATTTCCTGGCCACTGGTACCAAGAGGGTTGATTATGGAGCCAAGCAAACAAAAACTGTTAACAATATCAGTCTCTTCACCATCCAAAATGATGCTGCCAATTGGCCCAGTGGTGAGAATCTTTTTTTCTTTGTGTTTGGCTTCAATCCATATTGAAGGCTGCAGCCCTTGACCTCCTGCAGCAAATGTCTCAGGTTCTTCTCAGTTTCAGCAAGCAGGGTGGTGTCATCTGCATAATATAGGCTGTTGATGAATCTTCCTCCAATAGTGATGCCACATTCCTTCTCATTCAACCCAGCATCCCAGATGATCTGTTCTGCATACAGATTGAAAAGGTATGAGACAGAATACATCCCTGGTGGACATCCTTCCTAATTTTGAACCATGCAGTGGCCAAATGAGTTGTGGGAGGATATCAAGAATATTATCCATGAAGAATGCAAAAGATCATTACAAATACAGAAAAGGAAGAAAAGACCAGGATGGCTGTCAGATGAGATTCTGAATATTGCATTAGAGGGCCAAGAAGTCAAAGCTAAAGGACAAAATCAAGAAGTTATAGAGCTGAACAGAAATTTTCAAAGGGCAGCTCAGGATGACAAAGCAAGATATTATAATGAAATGTGCAAAGAGCTGGAGACAGAAAATAAATAGGGCTGAACTCGCTCATCTTTTCTTAAGCTGAAGGAATTGAAAAATTGAAGCCATGAATGCCAATACTTAAGGATGCTTTGGGCAGAAAGTTAAATGATCCAAGAAGCATTAAAAGAAGAGGGAAAGAGTATAGAGAGTCATTGTACCAAAAGAAATTGGCAGACACGGAAGAATTTAATTAAACAATGTATGGGCAAGAGCCTGTGGTAATGAAGGAGGAAATTCAAGTTGCTCAGAAAGAACTGGCAAAAAACAAGGCTCTAGGAGTTGATTGCATACAAATTGATTTATTTCAATGAACAGATGCTGTCTTGGATGTGCTCACTAAGTTGTGCCAAGAAATCTGGAGGACAATCCCCTGGCCAACTGACTGGAAGAGATCGATATTTGTTTCCATTCCAAAGAAAGGTGACCTGACAGAGTGAGGAAATTATCAAACAATATTATCAATATCACATGCAAACAAGATTCTGCTGAAAATGATCCAAAAACGGCTGAAGCAGTACATCAACAGAGAACTGCAAGATGTGCGGGCTGGGTTTAGAAGAGGCCATGGTAGTAGGGATATTATAGCTAATGTTAGATGGATCTTGGCAGAAAGCAGAGAATACCAGAG
>NW_006399890.1:606851-609470 GCF_000299155.1 Elephantulus edwardii | reverse complement strand
TGTACACAGGGTCGCTATGAGTTGCAGGCGACTTGATGGTACGTAACAACAACATTATTTTTTAAAAAACTATGGAGTATATACATATAATGACAATGACCAGCAGAGGGCCTTCAATGAACACAAACACTGTGTTATAGTCATAAGAGATCTTTGAGGTTTTGGGGGTTTTTTTCCCAATGGAGACTTTTCTGCAAAAGAAAAATCTTCATATCTTATCAGGAAGTAATTTCAAAAGGCTGTAGGCTTCAATATATGCCATTGGCTTTGATCTAAAATTGTCAACAATATTTCATTGAAGAATAAGGTATTTCAGCAGAAGGTCAGTAGGTGGCAAACTTATACAACCCTCTGTATCAGTGTTACTGGTGGTGCTGAAAGGTGAGATAAAGGAGAAGGTAGTTCCCATTCCAGAGAGAAGCTTGGTGTTTTTGAGGGTTTGTGTAAAGATGGTTTTCTTTTTGTGATATGTTGTAAAATACATAGTATGATATACAGATGCCTTTTCAGAATTGATGTTGTTGAGTGCTGTCGAGTTGAGCACAACTCATAGTGACCCTATGAACAAAAGGTCTGAAGCCTTTTTATAACTATGGTCATTTATCAAAGTTCAAAGAGTATCCAGAGTTATGTTGTTTAGGAAGCGAGTGCTACTTCTGCTTCCAAAAATAAATAATAAATAAATGAATAAAAGGTTAAAAAAAATCCTAGTCTCCAAGGAGAACCTTGGTTTCTGCCTCTCCAAGACAGATCAGAAAATTAATAAGGTGTTTTTTCCTATTACTTTGAATCAGTTGGTCACTCCGTCTCTATTGAAGATCATTAATGAGTGCTGTAGTTAGTGCCTTTGGAAGGGAGGATAAAAGAGGTTTTTTAAATCTCCTTCTAGTTTATAATGTGTTATTTATAATACTCACATTGATCTTACCTCACTCAGTAAGTCCCTCAATGAGTTCTAAACTGAAAGCAAATGTAGAGTTCCCAACTTTATATGATAGTAGAAGACTTGGATTAGGTTTTGTAAAGAGAATTTGTGGTGTGGAGGGGAAGAAGTTGAGGGCTAAAGGGAACATTTGTGTAAGTCCACTTAGCTACAAAGAATAAATTGTAAAACAGCTTCCTGTTTTTTAGTGAAAAATCTGGACTCAATATTAGTATTTTTTTATTCCTGGAATCCCCAAATTTAGAATTTATCCTAAAAAATATTGGAAAAAATATTTCTTCATCTATTCCTTAAGCCATTTTGTGGTAAAAGACAATAAATTGTTTCCAGAGTTAATAAAATATTTTGAAGCACACCTTCTCAGTCTCCTCTATCATAGCTATGTTGTTGTTGACAAGCACCACACCATTGTTATGCTTTATTCACACATGATGTGATAGAGGTATGGGGTCTCTCAACACCTGTTTGGAAGTGGACATATGTGGTTTTTAGTGAGTGTCCTTCAATCCTTTCTTTAGGGTGATGCCTTTCCTCAACTCAGTGTGATTCTAGCAACACTCTCAATTGCCTAGATCAGCTTTCCTTCTTCTCCAAGAGTAAAGTGATTCAGCCAAACCATCAGATTTCTTTCGGGGGACTGATTTTCATGCAGAGAAAATGAAAGATGATCTTTAAGTCTGTCATTGCTAAACTGGTAGAATATAAAATTAGGAAGGTGGTGTAGTCCATAGAGTTGCATTGCTAACTCAAAGGCCCAGTGTCTCTGATGGTTCAAATCCATTGTATCAGAACCAGCTTGACAGCAGTAAATTTAAGTTTTGAATAGCATACAGGCAGATAAGGGTATTTGAATTATGGCATTGCAAAGAATATTGAAAACACCATAGTCTTCCAGAAGAAGCACAGCCAGAATGCTCCCTAAAAATGAGAATGGTGAGTTTTGATTTCAGTTATTTTAGATGTTACCAGGAGGAAAAACCCTTAACCAGATGGATTGACATAGTGCTGCAACAGTGGACTCACATAGAGCAACAAGTGTGAGGGTGGAGAAGTGTTAGGGAGTGTTTATTCTGTGTATTCATGTTGCTATGAATCAGGGCTGACTGAATGATACCTAACAACGACAGCTTGTTATATGTGATGAAGTCTTCTTTGTCTGATATTAATACTCCAGTTCCATTTTAATGAGTATTAGCATAACATACCTTTTCCCATTCTTTTACCCTTTATCTATTTGTGTAGTATTTTAAACATTTTCCCCTCTAGACTGCAAACAGCTGGTTCTTGCTCTTTTATCCATTATGATTAACTCATTCAGGAGGCTGGGTTTTATGAAGAGGAATGTGGCATCAGGATTGGAGGAAGACTGAACAACCTACGTTATGCAGATGATACAAGCTTGCTTGCTGAAACTGAGGGGGGACATAAAGTGCTTGCTGCAGAAGGTCAAGGACTGGAGTCTTCAATATGGACTGAAGCTCAACATCAAGAAGACAAAGGTAGGGAGCTCTGGTGGCCTAGTGGCAAGAAGCTACACTGTAATCACAGAGGTACATGGTTTGAATCCACCAGATTCTCTGCTGGAGAAGGACGGACAATCTCCTCCTGTACCAGTCAGATCCAATTTGACAGTACACACAAAAAACAATAAAATAAAATAAAATAAAATAATTTTT
>NW_006399890.1:599697-601638 GCF_000299155.1 Elephantulus edwardii | reverse complement strand
ATCTGGTTCCTATGCATACCATCAAGTGAAATCCATGTGTATAACCTGCGTTTATGTCTCTTGAAAAATGTGTTTGCGATGAATAAGTCATTGATTGTGCAAAATTCAGTCTAACCATTCTCTTCTAGGAATTATTCTGGCTATATGTTTTCCAAGACAGGTTGCTTTATTCTTCTTGAAGTCCATGTTATATTCAATGTTCTTCATCAACATCAACATCATTTTATAACTTTGTTTAACTAGTCTCTTGAGATTTGCTACCCCTCGAAATGGCTATTCTCATCTGTCTGGTGGTACTATAAAAGAGAGACCTAGAGATCTGTTTCCATAAAGATTACAATTTAGGGAATTCTATGGAGAAATTCTACTCTTCCCTGGAGGTTTGCTATGAATTGGAATACATTCGACCACAGAGGGTTTGATTTGACCACCACCACAATAGAGGTATTTTCCCCGCCCCACTTCTTAATGTACAGTGTCTGTATGCCTACGTATCCCTTAGAATGCTTTTCAGCCATTCTGCGTACCCCCGCCTGGGTTTCTAATATTTTGCTTCCAGTAGTCTGTACCCAAGACTTTTCCTAAGTAGCTTTGCCTGGGGCTGTGAAGCATATCACTCTCAAGAACAAAGACCTGAAAGTGCCAGGATATTATTTCTCCTACGGTGTCCTTAGCCAGGGACTATTATCAGGTGCCGCTGAGTCGACTATGATTCATAATTACTTTACAAACAATAGCTCTGAATTCTGCTCTATCCTGAGCTAATCTCACTGTCTCTGACACACCTGCCCTCATTGCTGTAATCACTGTGTCAATCCATCTCATCCAGAGTCTTCCTCTTCTGTGCTTACCTTCCACCCTTCCAAGCATGCTGCCCTTCACCAAGAACTGATCCCTTCTGACAACATGGCCAAAGTAGGTGAGGTGGAGCTTAAAAGCCCTTGTCTCCAAGTTTCACGCTCTCCAGGACAGACCTGTTTGTTCTCTTCGCAATCAATGATAAACATGTCAATACTCTTCTCTAGCACTACAAGCCAAAGGCATCAATAATTCTTTTGTCATCCTTAGTTATTGTCCAGCTCTCAGATGCATAGCAAGGAGTTGTGAAGACCTAGCCTGCCTGGATCAAGCGCATCTTGGTCTCTAGACTGACTTAGTTGCTCTTTAGCACCCTAGAGAGTTCTCTGACAACAGACTTTGCTAAAGCAATATTTCTTTTGATTCCTAAATGCTGGTGCCAAGAATGCTGATTGTGGATCTGGGCAAGATGAAATTGTTAACACTTTCAATCTTTTCTTTAAATGTCATGATGCTGTCAATTGGCTCAGTAGTGAGAATTTTTGTTACTTGTTGTTAAGATGCATGGGTCCTTGAACTTCTGCAGTAAATGCTTTAAATCCTTCTCAGTTTTGGTCAGCAAGGTTGTGGCAAAATATGAGAGCCCAGCTCCCTGTCATTGGCCCTACAACCAAAATTCAAATTATACTTTAGGGTCACAGAGCTATAAGATGGAGTTAACCCTGTCTGAAATGGCACCTTTGCTTAGTCCTTTCTTGTCCTGTTGCCCTCACTTTTTATTGATTTCTCTGGGACCTCTTCTTTAATTAATAACTTGCAAATCTTCACCTTGTAATCAGTTTTTGAGAAACCAGATCTAAGATCATGCCAATTTCACCCTCAGTATGGCAACTTACTCAGTATTTCAAATAGTTGTTGTGCTGTCAAGTCACCTGTAACTCACAGTGACACTATGTACAACAGCTCTGAACACTGCCCTATCCTGAGCCAGTCTCACTGACTCTGACACACTTACCTCCATTATCCCAGTTACTGTATTAACCTATCCCATCTAGGGTCTTCCTCTCCTGCACCGTCCCTCCGCCCTTCCAAGCATGATATACTTCTCCAAGGACTGGTCCCTCCTGGCCACATGCCCAAAGT
>NW_006399890.1:596586-599485 GCF_000299155.1 Elephantulus edwardii | reverse complement strand
TGATAGATGGAGAAGAGATTGAGGTTATTAACAGTTACAGCTTGCTCACCTCCACATTGACACTCTTGGCCCCAGGAGTCAGGAAATTGAAAGACAAATTGTATTAGTTAAACCTGCTATCAGGGACTTTTCCAGAGTATTAAGAAGCAATGATGTCAGACTAGACTAAGGTGTGCCGATACAGTTTATGGTCTTCAAAATTCTTTGCTATGCATCAGAGAACTAGATAATGACTAAGGAGGATAAAAGAAGAATTGATGCCTTTGAGTCTTGGTGCTGGATAAGAGTCTTGAATATACCAAGGATCACCAAGAAAACAAATAGGTCTGTCTTGGAGAGGGAAAAACCAAGTTTTAACTTGGAGGCTAGGATTTTGAAGCTCCGTCCTACATACTTTGGACATGTGGCCAGAAGGGACCGATCCTTGGAGAAAGACATCATGCTTGTAAGGGTGGTGGGACAGTGCAGGAGAAGAAGACCCTGGATGAGATGGATTGATAAAGTAGCTGGGACAATGGGGGTAGGTGTGTTGGAGTCAGTGAGACTGGCTGAGGACAAGGTAGGTTTCAGAACTATTGTACATAGGGTCGCTATGAGCGATTCGATGACACATATCAACAACAACATTTATGCTTAATGTAATTATTAATATATCTAAATTCTATCTAATATCTAAATTCTACCTAATATCTAAATTCTACTTAAAGCTAAATTCTACCTAATAGTTAAATTCTCTTTCTTTCTTCCTTTCTCTCTCTCTCTCTCTCACACACAAACACACACACACTCCACACTTAACAATACTTGATTCTAAAGGAGGCTAGGTCTTTATGTAAAAATTGACACTGCATAAATGGAAGATGACCACATCAGATCACAAAATAGAGGATGACCACATCATTATATAACTGCCAAATTGCATCATTATATAACTTTCAGACCACTGCAAATCAGCCAATATGACACAAAGCCTTAAATACTATCACAGTCTTGCTCCTAAGTATTCATTATTGCTAGTTATACATCATTAGTTTGCAGAACAATCAGATAGTCAATTTTTTAAAAAATGTTTACCTGAAACATGAATTATTGGATAACAAAATAATCTGTAATTTAGGAGGAAGGGTAATTGAGTTGGAAATTCTCACCTTGCTATTGCGTCTTTATTTGTTGCATCTGACCGTTCTTCTCTCTCCTTTTTACATCTCTTTCTGCCGTTTAAAAAAGTTGATGGTTCAACTTTAAAACTTTGTATTAGCCCACTACCTTTGGGATTTTTTTTTAAGTGTAATTACTTCCATGATGGTAGTTTACATTTCCAACTTTCACAGTATACCAGCAAGCAATCTTATTGATACTTATGCAAAAGCATAGAAGTCTTACAACAATGTGCTTTCCTTTCTCCTCTCCTGACCTTTACATTATTACTACACATTTTACTTTGTATTGATTGTTTAAAAAAAGATTTCAAGAGCTGTCCTGATGTACAACACTGCCAGTTAAAGAGTAATACTCATACACCTACAAGGAAGACCAGTTAACATGATTACTATTCATATTTATGCACCAACTACTAATGTAAAAAAATTGTTAACTTCTGGATCTAAGATTGACCAAACATACTATCAAGATGCACTAATAAATACTGGTGATTGCCAAAGTTGAAAGCATATATCAAGGAAGGGTAGCTGAAAATGTGGCTTGGTGATAGAAACAGCACCAGAGACTGTATGATAGAATTTTGGAAGACCAAGAATTTATTAATTGAATTGGTTTTTTTCTCCATAACATAAACAATAACTATATGTGAGGACCTTACCAGATAGAATACACAGGAACCCCAATGGCTACGTTTGTGGAAAGAAACAATGGAGAAGCTCAAAATCATTACTCAGAATAAGACCAGGGGCCAGATGCAAAATAGACCATTAACTCTTCATGTGTAAATTAAAGTTGAAGATGGAGAAAAATGTAAGTAAGTCTACAAGAAGTAAAATATGATCTGGTATATACTCCATCTAAATTTAGAGACCACGTTAAAGATTGAGTTGATGCAATGCAGCTAATGACCTGAAGAGTCATGAAATGACATCAGAGACATTACACATAAAGCCATCAAAAGGTCATAAAAAAGAAAGACCAAAAATGGGTAGGAGAAGACAATCTAAACCTTCCATATGAACATACAGTAGCTAAAGCAAATAGAAGAAGTAATGAAATAGAAAAGCTGAATAAAGGATTTCAAAGGGCAGCTGGAGAAGACAAAGCAAAGTATTATAATAAAATATGCAAAGACCTGAAATTATAAACCCAAATAGAAAGACTATGCTCAGCATTTCTCAAACTGAAAGAACTGAAGAACAAATTCATTTGCAATCAAGAAGTATTTTATGGGAAAAATACTAAATTACTCAGGAATTATCAAAGGAAGATGGAAGGGGGAAAAAGATGGAAGGAATATATAGCCACAGTACTAAAAAGTTTTGGTCAGTTTTAAAATAATTTTAGGAGGGAGCATAGTATCAAGAACTGATGTTATCGAAGGAAAAGGTCCAATGATCCCATGTGTGATAAACAAAACTCACTACCATCGAGTTGATTACTCATGACAAATTTCCGCCAGATTTCCAGGGCAAAAAACCCCATGATGTTGGTACCTAACATAATATTTTGTTGTTTGGTGCTGTGGAGTCTTGCACCAGCCTCAGAATCATTACTGTGTTTGAGCAGGTTTTTTTGGCAGCCAATCCATTTGCGACCAAATACAGGTCATTCCCTCTGGTTAAGGGTCTTCTTGTTTTTCACAGACAATCTACTTTATCTACCATAATATCTTTCTCCAATGACTGACTGGTTCCTCATGCTAACATTTCCAAATTGTTGTTATGTGCCGTTGAGT
>NW_006399890.1:549543-591431 GCF_000299155.1 Elephantulus edwardii | reverse complement strand
TGCTGGTACCAAGAGTGTTGATTGTGGAGCCAAGCAACCTGTAACTATTAACAACCTCAGTCTCTTCTCCATCTATCATGGCGCCTTCAATTGGTCTTGTGGTGAGAATCCTTTTCTTCATGATGTTGAGCTTCAATCCATATAGAAGACTACTGTCTTTGACTTTCTGCAGCAAGTGCTTCAGTTCCTCCTCAGTTTAAGCACGCAAGTTTATGTCATCTGCATATTGTATTGCAAATGCTGGGGTTTTTTTAAACTACTGTAAATGGTAACTCTCCACATGGACCTCACCTATACCGATTGAGGTATTTCATCAAACATATGCAGCCCTGAATGTGATCTCTCATCTATGCCAATAAAATTGTAAACCCTGTGGCCAATCAACTGGAGGAGGTCCATATTTATACCCATTTATCAAAAGAGGTGATCTAACAGAATGCCAGCAGAATGTGGAAATTATCAAACATTATTAATATCACACACAAGTAAAATCTTGCTGAAGATTATATCATCAGCATTAATATCCATGCTGCCACGACTTCTGAATTTCCATCACCCCTTATCAAATTGGACAACCCCATGATTAATCCACAGCCCCCTCACCCATGTACATTCTCATTCCTCTGCTTCCACCTCCCTGGCCCTTCTCCCTTTGTATCCTCATGCTCATTCTACAATAATGGTTTTATACAAAATTTGTCCTTGTGGAACTGAGTTCACTCAGCATAATGCTTTCTAGTCCCTCCCAAGTTAGGTAATAATTTACAAAATCACTGCTCCTGCGAGGTATTCCATCATGTAAATGTACCATAATTTCTCAATCTATTCGATTGTGGTTGGACATCTGAGCTTTTTCCATGTTTTTGTAATGGTGAATAATGCTGCCATGAACATTGGTGTACAAGTCTCCATTTGAGCCTCAGTTCTCATTTTCTCAGGGTATATTCCAAGCAATGGAATAGCTGGGTCATATGCAATTTCTATGTTCAGCTTTTTGATGAAGTGCCAAACTGCCTTCCTGAATGGTTGTACCATTTTATAATCCCACCAACAATGTACAAGAGGTCCTATCTCTCCACATCCTCTCCAATATTACTTGCTGTCCCATTAAACTTTTCTACTGTTACTGGAGTTAGATAGTATCTCATTGTGGTTTTGATTTGCATCTCTCTTATTGCCAGTGATTTTGAGCATTTCTTCATGTGTCTGTTCCAGTTATTTTAAAATAATCTACAACAAGGTTTTACTTGCATATATTAGTGACATTGCTTGGTAATTTACACAGTCTGTTGGATCATAAATTTTGGGAATGGGAACAAATCTGAATCTCTGCCTGTCATTTATTTGGCCAGGTAGCTGTCTTCCAAACTTCTTGGAATAGACTAATAAGCCTATTTAAAGTTGTATCTGTTTGTTGAAGTATGTCAGTTGGCATTCCATCCCTTCCAGGGATCTTTTCCCCCCCAATGCCTTCAGTGAAGCTTCAATCTCTTCTTTCATTAGCCTTGAATCTTGATCCTGTGACACTTTCTGAAATGTTTCAGTGTAGATCAACTCTTTTTGGTACAATATCTCTGTTTTTCTTCCATCTTCTTTTGATGCTTCATGATCATTTGATATTTTGGCCATTAAGTCTTGTGTTTTGCAACTTGAGACTTGAATTTGTTTTTCGGTCATTCAACTTGAGAAATGTCAAGTTGTGTTTTTCCCGTTTGGTTTTCTAGCTCCAGCTACTTGTGTATTTCACAGACTAATGTACACCTTATCCAGGCGGTATTCCTCACAATTACTTGCTATGCATCAGAGAGTTGCATAATGACTAAGGATGACAGAGGAATTGATGCCTTTGAGTTGTGGTGCTGGAGAAGAGACTTGAACATACATACCATGGAAAACAAATAGGTCTGTTTTGGAAAGGATGAAACCAAGTTTCTCCTTGGAAGCTGGGATTTTGAAGCTCCATCTCATATACTTTGGGCACATATCTAGGAGGGACCAATCCTCGCAGAAGGACATCATTCTTGGAAGAGATAGCAGGGGAGAAAAAGATTCCAGGTGAGATAGATTGACACGGTAACTGGGTAAATAGAAGTAGGCGTGTCAGAGTCAATGAGACTGGCTCAGGACAGGGCTGTCGTTGTACATAGGGTTATTATGAATTGCAGGTGACTCGGTGGCTCATAACAACAACCACAACAACAGCAGCAGCAGCAGCAACAACAACAACAACAACTTTATTTTGTCTTCTTGAGCTTTGAAGTACTCTGCTCAGTCCTCTTCACTCAGTATTTTTTTCCTTTGTTTTGGCTTCTTTTCAATACAATGCAAATTTCAGAGTTTCTTCTGACATTCATTTTGGCTCTCTTTCTTGTTTTGTAATGATATTTTGCTTTCTTCATGTATGATGTCCTTGATGTCATTCCACAGCTCATTGCTCTTATGGCTAACATTGACAAGAATGAGAATTCCAGAACACTTAGTTGTGCTCATGGAAAACCTATACCTAGTCCAATAGTCTGTTGTTTCAATGTAATTAAGGGGTTTAAAATCAGGAAAATTGTGCAATATGGTTGTTTCCTTTCTCCATAGCAATTCAAAGAGTACAGTGAACCAGTAATTTGAGAGGCTGGACTAAATGAGTAAGAAAGTCAACAGAACAAAAGGAAGTCTCATTAATAACCTGTTATGCAAATAACACAACCTTACTTGCAGAAAATGTGGAAGACTTGAAGCACTTATTGCAGACCAAAGACTGAGTATACAACTTTCAATATGGATTACATCTCAACATCAAGAAAACAAAAGTCCTTAGCACTGAACAAATAGGCAACATCATGCTAGATGGAGAAAAGATTGAGTTGCCAGCAATTTCATATTATTTGGACCAAGAGTCAACACCCATTGTTGCAGTCAAGAAATCAGAAGATGTGTTGTATTGGGAAAATCTGCTGTCAAGGACTTCTCCAAAGTTCTAGATAGCAAGGATGTCAGTTTGAAAATTAAAATGTTCCTGATTCAAGCCATGGTATTTTCAATTTTTTTTTTTTAGTTTGAGTTGTTTTGGTTTGTTTTTTAAGTTTTTTTCCCACTTAATTTTATATTGATTTGCATGCAAAATTAATATACTTTGTATATCATTCATATGCATATGTCTCATACATTCCTACATTCATATTGTGCTTCTAATGATCACTCATGCACATTGTGTCCTACAAAATTAATAACCATTGATCTATGGCTACTATTGCCATATCTTTCCAGGTCCCCATTGAATCTTAGCTAATTCCTTTACCCCATCAATCCTTCAACAAAACTCTGTTGTCTTAGTGATTTCTTACACTACCTGTCCTTGTCTCTTCTACCCCCACTCCTTTCCCCTTTTGGACTTTTATTCACATCTTACTGGTTATCCTTCTATTTTTACAATGATAGACTTATGCAGTATTTGTCCTTAGAACTTTGCATAATGCTCTCCAGATTCTCCTATGTTATATGGTATTTTAAAAAATCGTTTCTTAGTGCTGTGTAGTAGTCCATTGTGAGAATGTTCCATAATTTCTCAATCCATTCGTTTGTTGGTGGACATTTGGACTGCTTCCATTTTCTTGCTGTGAATAACACAGTTATGAATATAGGTGTTCAAATCTTTGTTGTGTCTCAGTTCTACTTTCCTTGGAGTTTATTTCTAGGAGTGCAATAGCTGGATCATATGAGATTTCTATGTTTCCCTTTTTGACGAAATGTGTAATTGTCTTCCAGAGTAGTTGCACCATTTTACAGTCTCACCAGCAGTGCATAAGTTTCAATCTCTCCATATCCTCTCCAACATTTATTGCTTGCTGTCCTGTCTAACTTTGCTATTGCTACTGGTGTGAGGTTGTGTCTTACTGTGGTTTTCGTTTGCATCTCTTATTGCTAGTGATTTTGAGCATTTGTTCATGAGTCTATTGGCCATTCAAGTGTCTTCTGAGAAAAGTCTTTCTATGTCTTTTGCTCATTTTGTTATTGGGTTATCAGTCTTTTTTCTTGTGGAGCCCTGTAATATTCTGTAAACTTCTGTTGAGACCTTTGTCTGAGATGTTACTGCCAAATGTTTTCTCTCGGTCTGTAGGTTTTCCTTTCATCCTATTGGGAAAAGTTTTTGAAGCACACAAGGACTCAATTTAGAAGATCCAGTTGTCAAGGTTGTCCTCTCAGAGTTGTGGATTTCTCTCTGTATTGTTGTTGTTTTGTACTGTCAAGTCTGAACCCACCCATAGCTGACCATCCAGTGGGTTTTGGGAGGCAGTTAATTGCAAGAAAGGAGATTGTCTATCCTTTTCCCACAGAGCAACTGATAAACTTGGACTGTATGCCTTTGGGATTTCAGCATAGCTTCTTTCCATTAGGCCACCAGAACTCCCTCTGTCTGTATATGCAAGCCTATTTATACAAATCTGGCCTCATTTTTTTATCTTATGATCTCTATGGTTTCAGTTCTACCCCTAAGTCTACCTTGACTTGATTTTTGTGTCTGGTGTGAGATGTGGATCCTTTGGAAACATTCAGCTTTCTGCAGGTAGATATTCAATTTTGCCAGCACCATTTGTTGAAGAGGTTGTTGTTTCCCCATTTGATAGATTTTGTTTCCTTGTTGAATATCAGTTTACCATAGGTGGTTGTTGTTGTGTTGTTGATTGCCGTTGAGCTGAGCACGACTCATAGTGACCCCATGAACAAAAGGCCTGAAGCCTTTCTATAACTAGTTGCCATTTCTCCAAGTTCACAGAGTTTCCAGAGACGTGTGGTTTAGGAAGTGGATACCAGTCCTGTTCCCAAACCTGTCCCAAACTGGGGAGCTGTCCACCTTGGGCAGTCATTATGACATTTGACCCCCTCTCCCCCAAAAGTATAAGGTTCAGCATCATAGCAAACCCAGATTACCTCAGTGCAGCAAATTGACAGAGGAGTGCTGCACAATTTAGAAGAATGTTCCTCCCAAAGTAACACTAGACCTTCAGGTCCAATTGAGTTTTAAATACAAGGGATACACACACACACACGGTCTGAAACCTTTTGATAACTATCATTATTTCTCCAAGTTAATAGAGTTTCCAGAGGCATGTGGTGTTTAGGAAGTGATGCCACTCCTGCTTTCAATCCTTAATCAGCCTGGGAGCTCCACCAAGCACTGCCCACGATGGGTAGCCATTATGGTGTTTGGCACACCTATGTTTGAAACACAGAGTTGTTTCATTATGGCATATGAGACTCCAGTGGCACAAGGTTCAGTATCACAGCAAACCCAGATTACCTCAGCACAGTGAATTGACCAGTGTGCTGTATGACTTAGAATGTTTCTCCAAAATATAGTAACAAAGGATTAAAATATAATCCCTCAGGCAGATGGGTTAATTTCTGGGTTCTCAATTCTATTCCATTGGCTTATGTATCTGTCATTGTGCCAATATCATGCTGTTTTGGCTATTACTGCTGTATAGTAGGTTTTGAGATCAAGGAATGCTAAGCCTCCCACTTTATTTTCATTTTTCAGAAGAGCTTTGCTTATCTGGGATACACTTGTCAGTTATCTTTTCTCTCTCTCTCTCTCTCTTTTTAAATAAAATTTTTATTTTATACGGTTCTCGATCTTTTTCATTTCCTTTATCCTCTCCCTTCCTGCCCATCAAATTATGTGATCCTATAATTATACCCCCTACCTCCTCACACATCCTCACCCTCTGTTCCCACCCTCCTCTCCTTGGATCCTCATACATGCTTTACTAGTTATCTTTCTATTTCTACAATAATGGTTTTATATAGTATTTGCCCTCATGAGACTGAATTAGTTCACTTAGCATAATGCTCTCCAGTTCCTCTAAAGTTAGTGATTTACAAAATCATTGCTTCTGCATGCTGCATGGTATTCCATTGTGTGAAGGTGCCGTAGTTTCTCAGTCCATTCTATTGTGGTTGGACATTTGGGCTGTTTCCATGTTCTTGTGATAGTGAATAACACTGCTGTGAACATTGGTGTACAAGTCTCCATTTGTGTCTCAGTTTTCATTCTTTCTGGGTATATTCCAAGCACTGGAATAGCTGGGTCATATGGAATTTCTATGTTCAGCTTTCTGAGTAAACACCAAATACCTTCCCGAACGGTTGTATCATTTTACAATCCTACCAACCATGTAGTTCCTGTCTCACCACATTTACCCCAACATTTATTACTTGCTGTCCTGTTAAACTTTGCCACTGCTACTGGAGTGAGATGGTATCTCATTGTGGTTTTGATTTTCATCTCTTTTATTGCCAATGATTTTGGGAATTCCTAATGTGCCTATTGGCCATTCGAATATCTTTCTCTGTGTAAATTCTTTCCATGTCTTTTGCCATTTTGTAATTGGAGTTTCAGTCTTTTTCTTGTGGAGGCCCTGTAGGATTCTGTAAATTGTTGATATGAGACCCTTGTCTGAAATGGTATGGCCAACTATTTTTTCCCAGTCAGTAAGCTTTCTTTTCACTTTGTTGGAAAATGTTTATGAGCAGAGGGATTAATATTTAGGAAGTCCCATTCATCAATTTTATCCTCTCCAGATTGTGCATTTCTGGCTGTATTTGGCAGTTTCTTTATACCATAGACTAGGCCATCTGTGCTTGATCCCGGTTTGTCTCTTATGAACTTTATGGTTTTGGGCTTTGCTCCCAGGTCTCTGACCTGAAATTGATTTTTGTGTATGGGTCCATTTCTAGGTTCTAATTTTGTTCCATTTGTCTATGTGCCTGTCATTGTACCAGTACCATGTTACTTTGGTTACTACCATTGTGTATTAGGCTTTGAGGTCAGAGAGTGCTATACTTCCCCCTTAATTTTTGTTTTTCAGAAGTACTTTGCTTATTTGGGGTCAATTGTTTTGTATGCATTTGAAAGTTGGATAGTGAATAAGAAGGACAGAAGAATTAATGCCTTTGAATGGTGATCTCATGAATGCCAAAAGAACTAACAAATCTGTCTTGAACGACTTGCAAATAGAATGCTCCTTAAAGGCAAAGATGATAAAATTTTGTCTCACTTACTTTGGGCATATTTTCAGGAAGAACCAGTCCTTGAGAAATATATAATGCTGGGATAGGTAGAGGGTCAATGAAAGAGAGGAAGGCCTACCTTCAAAGACATAGATTGATACAGTTACTGCCCCAGTGGGCTTAAGCAGAACAGACATCATGGTGCAGTGATAGTGCAGGAAACAGCAAGTTTCAGATCTGTTGTTCATTGGGTCACTATGAGTCATAGTTGATCTGATGGTACCTAACAACAACAAATACACACACACACACACAGAGACATACACACACGCTTGTGTGTATATATATGTGTGTGCGTATGTTCAAGCACATCAGAGAAGATGAGGATAGCACAAGATAGGACAGGGTTAAGATCATAGGATTGCAGTGAATTTCACTTGACTTTATGACACCAAACTATACATATAGTGTGCATATAAAGGGGTGTGTGTACATGTGTATATATGTGTGTATGACAGTGTATGCACATGAATGTGCATATGTGTGTATGTTTGTATTTATGTGTATTATGAAAGGGAGTTGGGGATATATTTGGTTAGTGTTCCCTAACTAAACATTTCTCTAACTCCTTTTAGTAAGATTCTGAAAAGGATTGATGCTATTCTAAAACCATCAAAGAAAAGCATGGTTCAAGGAAAATTTGAGTGAAAAATAATGGCAGGTTTTATAAATTAAAATTACATTCACATATTTTACAAATATATAGCCAAGCAATTGCAGGCTAAAAATTGAGACCCATTTCCTCTCAGGTCTGTTTGGTCCTGGGTTTATCAAACATCTGTATCTCTTAATTGGAGAATTTTCCGTGGCAGTCAGGGCCATGGAACAAATAGGATTCAGGAAGTGCAAGCCAATCAACATTACACTCAACAGTCTCAACAAGCAGATGACTACAGGTGGTGTGTAAATAGCACAACCCTCCCTCAAATGAGATAATGCTGGGGCCCAGAATTACCTAGCATGTTTGAACTCCTGTTACACCACCCACCTGTCTATGGAGGCTTGAGTGTTGCTTGATGGTGTAGAAGTTTCAGTGGTGACTCTAAACAAAGACAGACTATCATGACAAGAGTCCAGAATGAAAGCTGTGTAATGGAGTGGACTGGGGGTTGGGAGGAAAGTGTGCAACAATGAATGAGTGGAAATCCAAAGTCTCTGTAAACTTTCATTAAAAGAAAAATTATCAATAAAAAACAATTTTAAAAAAACAGACTATGAAGCATAGAAGAAAGGTATGGCAATTTACTTTCAAAAATCAGTAAATGAAAGCTCTCTGAATCCCAATGGTCTGATCTGCAATTAGTCATGGGAGGCACAGGACTGAACAGCAGTTCATTCCATTGTGTGTGAGTTAGACTACCTGGTTAGAACAAGAGGACCATAATGGTAACTTTATCAATGATGCCTTTGTTGGCTGCCTCCCTTCTTCACTCGCCTACTTCTTCTCATGGGATTATCTCTCAAATAAGCATCTTGAACTCTATCTTTATCTCAGGGACTGTTTCTGGGGGAAATCTTCACTAAAACTCACACAAATGAGATACTAGAGCCTTCTCCAGAACAGAAGACTATACGAAGTCTGTCATGAAATGTAAGCATTACCTCTGTTTGCTCCTCAGGAGAGGACATCTTTTAATCTGCTTTGTTCCAACATATGTTGACTACAGCAGAGTAATTCCAACAACAAGACAGGCTTTTGTAGAGAACATCAGGAATAAATGCCCCCATGATCTTCTTTAGCTTCTGCACATAATGGTTGATATCTTATAAGTTTCTAAGGCCTCTGGAGAAGGCCTGGAAAGGAACTGAGCGTTGAGAGCCATGAGAACTCCTTAGCACAACATGCAAGATGACCCTGGGGACCTCGCAGAGGATAGAATTGATTCTTGAAGGATTGATGGCAATATTTTGACTGAGCATCTCTCCAAGTTAACAGAAGAAAACCACCAAGCTTCCTACTGCAGTAATTATAAGGCCACATTGCACAAGACTCTGATGGGAAGTAATACCAACTAGGGAGGTTGGAGTGGATGCTACAGAGATAGAGGATGGTTTCTAAGATAGTGAAAAAAAGGCTGTATTTCAGTGAAGACTAGAGAGAGCAAAGAAAGCACTGGTGAGATAGTTTCTTTCAAACTCTACAAGTAAAAGGCCATAGTAAGGTTTGTATATCTTCTCCCCATGTGGCTGGGGAAGGGAAGGGGATGGTGAGAGATCCTCAGAGAATGTTTTAAACCAGAAGGGCCTGAAGTAGTTCGAATTGGTAAGTGGAAAGTTTGTATCACTAATGGTAGCTTGAAAGCCAGAATGATTTCAGTTAGAGAGACAGAAAATACTCTCCAAGATAGTACACACTGAGATCTTGACTTTATAATTGGAACTACTATTCATCCTTGAACATGTATCTTTATACTTGATATTTTATTTCTTTCTTCTTCTTTTATTTACTTATTTTATTATTTTTGTGTGTGTACTGTCAAATTGGATCTGACTGGTACAGGAGGAGATTGCCCCTCCTTCTCCAGCAGAGCATCTGGTGGATTCGAACCACGTACCTCTGGGAGTGCAGTGCAGCTTCTTGCCACTAGGCCACCAGAACTCCTGATATTTTATTTCTGTTGCACTAATACTAATAGTTGCAGAAGTTGTTGATTTACCAACATCTTCCCCACCCTCACCCCCAGTTACTTAATTCTGTGATTAATGTAAAAATTTGTCCAGTTGATTTTTTAGGAGGCCTAGTGGCAAGAAGCTATTAGAGATTACCAGCTGCTCTATGGGAGAAGGATGGGAAGTCCCCTGAAAACTGCCTCTGAAAACCTGCCTGAGGGTCAGCTATGGGTTGGTTCTGAATCTACGGTACACAACAACAAAACAAGAACACATATGAATCATGATCAATTTGTTTTTACATGTCCACAGTTCTGCACAGCTGGTTATTGACTTATGTTGCATTGAACTGATAAAAAGCCACAAAGAAATGTAACAAATTATCACTTTATTCATAATTTAAAATAGAAATTATGAGAATGATTAATTTTTGTCAACAGTTAAATTATGCAGTATTCTAAAGATTTATATATATTATTTGACTGTATTATTACATTGTGTGATTGGCTCTATTATTATCCCCATAATACAGACAAAAAAACTGTGGCTAGATTGGTTCAGTAACTTACCTTAGTTGGAAAGCAAATCCTGGATGTGATTTCAAACTCTAGAGCTTGTTGGCTTGTAACGCTTTTCAGGTATACTGGCAAGTGTTTAGCTTCCAGTGCTCTCAAAGCATTTCTGTTATATAAAGTTTGCCATTTTTTGTGGTGTAAATATCCCCACCAAAGGCCATCATGCAATCACTGAACTGGGACTTGGGAAGAGTTGCTCATAATGTTTCTTGGGAGTGTTAGTCACTCTAACCAGCTCCGACACGCCATTATTTCTGGGATCTTGCCACAAGGGAATCAGGTGGTTTCCATTTAAGATATTTACCAGTGAAGATCATTGCAAAACTATGGCTAACCTTAAGAAGAATGGGAAACAAATATGTCTTGAAGAAAGTGCAGCTAGGGTGCTCCTGGGAGGCAAAGATGATAAAGTTTCATCTCATATACTTTGAGCATGTTGCTAGGAAAGGTTTTCCCTTGGAGAAGGCTATCATGCTTGGAAATGTGAGGGGTTGGTGAACGAGAGGAAGACCAGATGACTAGGCACAATGACTGCAGCAATGGCCTTAAGTGTGTTAGAGGTTGTGAGGATGGCACAGGATAGGACAGGGTTTTTAGATCTTTTGTTCAAAGGGTCCCTGTGAGTCATTCTTGACTTAATCACACCTAACAACAAAAACAACTAGTTAAGATTCTTTGAAATCAGAAATCAGCTGTAGCTTGTCCACGCAGAAAGCAGAATTTACCATGAGGACAATGTCTCAGAAGGCCGGCAGGAGGCAGTAGGGTTTGAAATAAAGAACAGGCATGCTGTCTGTCGGGCCTTGATAGGCCTCTTAGCCTGTACGTACTATAGGCTGGCACTCTCTGAGTCTCTGGACACAGGGCAGAACACTGCCACCCCACTGTGCCTGAGCTTAATCGCTGAGCTTCTTAGCACTAGCCAAACGAGGTCTTCTCTGGTTGACACACTTTCATCAAGAGTCAGCCCTGGTCGTCAGCCCTGTCCATTTAGCAGCAATTCCCCACTGTTCAGAATCCCATGGAGACTCTAGGAGAGCACAAGACCTCCATCAATCTGTAAAATTTTATTACACATAACACCTGTTATCCTGCCCTAGGCCTTGCCATTTGGCCCTTGCTGATGTCAACCGGATTCACCCTGCCTTGCCCACTCTGACATTAGAGTGCCCTTTCTGGTCCTTGAAATGTAAAAACTCACTATCACACTGAACTTTTTGCATTTTTTCGGTCTGATATGGGAAAAGCCTTTGTACAAGCCCTTCTGATGGCTAGAAAGCCCCTCTTGAGAATCCTTTTAGAAATAGTCCGTTTCATCCAGTCTGTTTTCTTGCCTATTTTATTTTCCTTCACAGTGCTTACTTAGTATTACCTGAAAACATGTCATATACTTAACTGCTTGACTCAGGATGACAGGAGAATCAATGCCTTTGAGTTGTGGTGCTGGAGAAGAGTCTTGAACATACCATGGACCGCTAAGAGAACAAACAGGTCTGGCTTGGAGAAGGTTAAATCAAGTGTTTCCTTAGAGGCTAGGATTTTGAAACTCTGTCTCATATTCTTTGAGCAGGTGGCCAGGAGGGACTTGAAAGGGTGGAGAGACAGTGCAGGAGTGGAAGACTCTGGATGAAATGGATTGATACAGTAGCTGGTGCTGGAGACAGGGAGACAGGCTCAGGATAGGACAGGCTTCAGAGCTGTTGTACATAGGGTCACTATGAGTCGCAGGCACATAGCAACAGCAATGACAACCACCAGCAACTGTTCGATGAGGCCTCTCCACTTGAAAGTTCATAAGTACAGAGAGGGTGTTTTATTTACATCTCTATTATTAGCATATGGAACAGTGCTTGCATATTTAACTTAAGGTTTATTTACTGAATGGATGACTAAATGAGTGGATAAACTGTGGACTTGAGAACCCTGTTGTTGTTTGGAGTATCTCAGCTGATTCCAGCTCATGGTGACCCCATGTGTTGCATATATTTAAGAATGAACCTTAACCATTGGGCCTAGTTTTCAGCTGTGCTTTAGTTTATTCTGTTATTGAATAAGATGGTATTTTCTCAAGAACAAGAGGTAGTTTAGATTTTTAATAGTTGGCCTTTCTTAGGCTACTCCTTAGTATTCTTTTACTGGCACTTTTCTGACAATAATCTAAATCAGTGAGGTTTTGTGGTAGTAGGGGGAAATGGGCTTCTGTTGTTGGTTCAAGGCAGGAAATAGCTGTGAGGATGAGGTAGGAATGGGCAGTGATTTGCTCTGCTATCCGTAGGGTTGCTATGAGATGGTATGAGGACACCTAAAAGCACACTTCCGTCACAGGTAAAAAAAGAGCGGCAATTAGGGAACACCGTTCTATTTTTAAAGACTCAACACAGGCAGAAAAGTTACAATTTAAACAGGTAGTTGCATGGATGACTCCCACAAAAGTAATCTTTACTTAAGCCCTAGTAACTCAGAATTGTCATTAAAATAGATAGACGAGGGAAAATGGTTCTATGCTTCAAAAAAAACACACAAAAAAATGATGAGAATATATTTCTGTAAGTATACAAAAAAGGAGAGAGACATTTCCCTTTCTCATGAAAAATTCAGAGCAAGAAGAACAACATTGTCTTTGCAAGAGAAGGTATGCTTTTCACCACAGACAAGTAGTTTTTCTTTCTTTTTTTTTTTTAATTTTCATTTGACCACAGACAAGCTTGAGAGGTTTTCAGCTGAAGAAAACTGACAGTGTTGCCTTCAGGCTGAATTCTATAGTTTTTACCAACAACAGCTTTGTTTACTGATGGCCTCTTGCTGCCCCTGAACAAATTCAAGATTAATGGAAAAGTAGGTGTTCTCAGATAATTACAAACAAAATGAGTCCAGCTCTGCCTGTTTTTGTGATGCTTCAGGCTTCAAATTGTTATGTTCAAAGAGTTACCTCAGAAGTTGGCTGTTTTAAAGACAGATGTGGATTTATTGTGGTAAAATACTAATCTCATCATACCATTAAAGTCTTAGTTCAAATTGGTTTCACCTTAGAGCTTACCCACCCTCCCCTTTCCCCACTCAGAAGCCAGACCCTCAAACAGATGGACAGACACAGTGCATGCGAAAATGGGCTTAAACTCAGCAGAGATTGTCAGGATGTTGCACGATCAGGCCTTTTCTGTGAGTCAGAGTGGATTCATGGCACCTAAGTAACAACAAACAACAGGTACTTGTGACGTCCAGTCTGCACTGAGAACAACTGCCTTCAAGCCCTTGTCATGATGTGATGGCGTGCAACTGAATTCTGTTCTGCTTAAGGTTGGAGGGTGGGGATGCAGACCTGGTCTAGTCCTAGGTCAATTTTGAAGAAAGTTAAGTTTGTCTTTACTTTCTTTTTAAATTTATTTTAATGAACATTTAAAAAGATTTTGGATTTCCATTCATTCCCTGTTGCACTTTTCTCCCTGCCAACCCTCCCACCCCCAGTTCGCTCTTCTCTTTGAAAAGTAAAAGAAAAATTCCTTCATTTGTATACAATCCCCCCACATACCTTCCCCCCTCCACTGCCCTGAGTATACTCTGCAACCTTCTCATTCATATTTCTGTACCATTTTTTCCTCCTCACTTCTGGAGACTTCTTCCAGATGAAGTGCTTCTGAGAGCTTTAATTCTGCCCTGTGCCCAACAGATGAAACTATCAAACTCCAAGACAATTCTTCTTTGCTAAAAAGTAGTCCCACAAGACACACATATTCCCAAATCACACGCAATAAAAAAAGAAATGTGGAATGTCACTTATTGCAGCTGAGGTGGATGTAGAATTAGGGAGTGGAGGGATGACTATTTCTAAAGGCAATTCTTCTGGGTGACCCTGACTCTGGCAGTTACTTATCAGCTCTATTTGTCACTGTAAATGAGGGTGACATTAAGACTGACCCGAAGTGTCTGAGTGAGGATTGAAAGTGTATAGCATCTGAAGAGTGCTTGGTACACAATGCACATTAGCAATTATTACTCTTATTACTCCTTTCAAATGTCTAAATCTCTAATTGGCTGGGGGAAGGTTCTATGTGGAACTGGCAAAAAAAGGTCACATGTTGCATAATGTCCCTTTAGACATGTCCAACTGCCTATGATCCCAACCCTGATTCATTCACGCACTTAACTCACTCATTGTCAAGTTTGAATTGATTTATAGCTGACCTTCCAGAAGATTTCTGGATGGTTTAAATCTCAAATTAGGGGATTGTCTGTCTTCCCTGGATTTGAACCACCAGAGAGGGGCTGCCTTTGTGTTAGCAGCACAACTCTTGATGGACTATGGTAGCAGAGTTCCCTCTGATAAAGCCCATTTGTTAAAAAAAAAAATTCAAGGTGCATACAATGGTTCCAAAAGACACTAGAAGATGATTATTATAATTACTGCATTATTATGTTAAAGATGTTTTAATATATCTGGAAGTGTTTCTTTAATATTTTTTAAGTACTGAAAAGTAGATTATATACTAAGGGAGCTCTGGTGGTTCAGGGGTAAGAAGTTGTGCTGCAACACCAAAGGCACACAGTTCATATCCACCAGCTGCTCTGTGGGAGAAGGATGGACAATCTCCTCCTGGGCAGTGTATTGCCTTTGAAAACCCTCTGGAAGATCAGCTGTGAGTGGTTCCAACTTGATGGCACACAAGAAGAAGGTATATATTTGACTAACTAATAGGTTTTAGATCAAATTCAATTTAAAGACAAATTTAAGAATGGAGGTGGTTCATAATCTGGGACTGTTTATAGTATAATGTTTGCTCATTGGAAAAATCACATAACATTCTACTTCACAGAACATATAATAAATATTAACTGATGTGTGAGTAAAAAACAGAGCAAACTTATGATTAATTTTCTTTTAAAGTTAACATACCCAGTGGAATAAAAAAAATATTTTGAGTCCTGGCATCCTCATTTGCATATGTGTCTTGCTACTGTATCCCAAGGCAATGCTTAATTTATGTCATTCATTTAGATGTATAAATTACAAGAGCTTTAAAAAAAATTGCCTTTCTTCACTGTATAATCAAGCTTGTTTATCTAAGATTCTTAGGAAATGATGGAAATGAAGATGAACAAGTACATAGCTGGAAAGAAGTGCTTCTCTAATTGACTAGTTAATTCAACACGTAAATGAATGAATTCAACCAACATTTACTGATAAATTCTGACCTAGATGTTATGCTGGGAAACAGGGACACCACCAGGAGGAAATATGGTCTGTGCTTTCATGTAGCTCACAGTCCATGTATCTAATAGAAGAAGGCTGCCATCCAGTCTACAGTCACCGAGCAGAGCCCTGAGGGGATCATGCTTTGCCCCTCGAGGGCTTCACACAACATCAACATTGGGTGTTGTTTGTCCATGTTGTTTGAAACCCTCCCAATTAACCATGAAGCATGAAGACACTGTCAGTAGGTTGGACCTATATTCTTCCCCTCCGGAGCTTACTTTATCAAGAAGTCTAGCTGATCAAACAATTTATTTATTCTTTTGTTGGAAATGTGTTTGTTATTGTTGTTGTATGACTCATCAATGCAATTCTCATTTTATGTGACAGTGGAATACCCCAAATATTCTCTAGGTTCTATACTCTAGGTGGCTCTGGTGGCCTAGTCACAAGAAGCTTCACTGCAATCCCAAAGGCATGAGGTTCAAAGCTACCAGCTGCTCCATGGGAGAAGGATAAGCATCTCCTCCCGTGCGATTAACTGTCTCTGAAAACCCACCAGAGGATTAGCTATGGGTTGGTTCTGACTCAAAGGCACACAACAACAACGTACTCTATCGTTTAGAGTTAGAAAAGGTATGCATCAGGTTTGCCTCCTTAACCATAGCTTTCAATTTATATGTTGGGCAAATAATTTGAGAAGGTGAAGAAGACTGTGACATCAACATTGGAAGGAGACTCAACAACCTGCAGGATGCAGATGACACAACTTTACTTGCTGAAAACAAAGAACATCTGAAGTATTAACCAATGAAGGTCAAAGAATTTAGACTTCAGTGTGGATTATACTTCAAGGTAAATAAAATCTTCATAACCAGACCAATAAGCAGCATCGTGATAAATGGAGAAATGACAAATTGTCAAGAATTTAATTTTACTTGAATCCACAGTTAACACACATGGTAGCAATAGTCAAGAAAAGATACATTAAAAAAATAAAAAAAAAGGAAAAGATACATTGAGTTCAGCAAATTTGCTGTCAAAGACCTCTTTGAAGTGCTAAAAAGCAGGAATGTCAGCTTATGGGCGAAAGTGTGTCTAATACAAAACACAGTATTTTCAGTTGCATGTGAAAGTTGAACAATGAATAGGTAAGATGAAAGAATTGATGCCTTTAAATTTTAGTATTGGGGAAGAGTGTTGAATATCCAATGGAGTATAAAAATTCAAAACTGAAAACCTCATTGCCATGCAGTAATTTTTTTAAAAAAAATTATTTTATACTATTTTATTTACAAAGTCTGAATACATTGTTTTTGAGGCCATAAATTGTAAAGGATGAGATTATCTGTCTTTCTCCTGAGTAATTGCTAATGGATTCAAACCAGTCATCTTTAGGTTGACCACATAACCCCTGTAGACCATGCCACCAGAAGTTCCTATGAATTGCCAGAAGAACTAACAGGTCTCTGTTGGGACAGATGCAATCCGAGTGCTCCTCAGAAGTACTGATGATGAGACTTCACCTCATAAGCTTTGGGCATGTTGTCGGGAAGCTCCAGCCTCTTGGAAAAGGTTCTCAAGTTTACAAAGGTGGAGGGTTTAAAAAGGTGGAGGGTCAGAGATGAGGATGGTCCTCAAGGAGATGGTGTGGTTGACACAGTGACTCAACAGTGGACAGGAGTACATTTGAGATTTTGAGGATGGTGTAGGATCATGTAGGGTTTAGATCCATTGTAAGGGTCCTTGCGAGTTGGGGTCAACTTGCAGACACCTAACAAAAGCAACAATTTCTATGGGAGAAGATTGTCAGACTTTTTGTCCTCCAGAGATTCTGGGTAGGTTCAAACTGCCAGCCTTTCAGTTAGCAGTTTATTGCTCAAACATTGTACCACTAGCGCTCTTTGTTTCTTACTTTCTGCAGAAAAAGTAAGTCCTTACTTTTCGGAAAGAGCCAGGAGGAGAATTGCCCAGAGACAATCTCATTATCTTCCACCCTTAGAAAAATGTTTATTCTCTGACATAACAGGCTTTTTATTTTCTTAGTGACTGACTTGAATGTAGTGAGTGCCACATACGTGCGCGCGCACACATGGATGCATTTCCTCTCTTCTTTTCTGGAAATGCCCTAGAGAAGACTTACAGGGATGTTTTGTTCTTTGTAAGAATTACACCAAATTCTTAGACGTTTCTGAACTAAGAAGTATTCTGGCTTAAAAGTATTTTTAGATTGTACTTAGCATAGTCTCCTTTCACATGAGAAACACTTAATAATTGCCTAGCAATCTATTTTTTGGAAATGGAATAACTTTTGGAATAGGCATTTCTAAAATTCTTTTTCCTTTTAAAGAGGTCTAAAATCTACATCATAATTAAAGATGTACTTTGCCTTCACTCGACAGTTTCAATTCACAAAAACCTAGCACACTTGACAGTTTTTAGCTCTTTCATGGCCTCTTTACTAAGGAGACAATAAGCAGCTAAATTGTACAAAAATGGTCCATGTGATATTAGTATCGAATATAGCACAACTGTGAATTTTCATTAGAAAAAAAGGGTAAGTTGTATTGCTATCAAATCTATCAAATCATCTGGTTTTGTGAGATTTAATTTGCTTTTTTGGGGAGTATAGTCTGGTGGTGTAGCAGGATGCTGTGCTGCTAACCTGAGGCTATGCCTCTCTGCTAAATCTACACTCAGCTCCTCAGGATAAAGATGGGCTTACTCCTGCTGTGCTATTTACAGCTTCGGGAAGCTAATGAATGTTCAGTTGGTTCTGACTTGGTGGCAATGAGAGAGAGAGAGAGAAAGAAATTTTGATTTCAAAAAATGTGTGCTGTCAAGTTTCTAAAGATGAACCCTAAAAGATTGTGCACTTGGAATGGTTTCTTTTTCACTGACTCTGAACTTGTCTGTGACTTTTATTCACAATAGAATATTGCAGGAATGAAATAACAGTTCTACAATCAGACTGGCAGCTTCTGGTTCCTTTACTTGCAGCATTTGCTTTTGGAAACCTTGAACTGACATAGAGGAAAATGGACTAGTTTTCTGGAGAGGCCACTTGAAGAGACTCTGTAAAGAGGCTGGAGGCTGCAAAGTGAGAAACAGACCTCACTATGCTAGCACTTCAGGTGAGGCTCCAGATGACTCCAGTCCTGGCTATTGGTTGTCTTCAACCTCATGAAATACTCCAAAAAAGACAAGTAGAAGAACCACCCAGGAACCCACAGAAAAGTGAAAGAGAATGAAGTAACTCTTGTTGAAGCCCCTAAGTTTTGAAGCAGTTCTACAATAATGAGTAGTAGAATACATGAAAACCCTGTAAACCATGTGAATACAAACAATATAATTTCTTTTTTTCTTTTTCCACCTGAGAAAGGGTATTGATTTCCTTAGAATAGTTCATATGCTAACTTGGAAACTTGAGAGGAATTTTTTTTCCCCCACTGTAAGGAGTATGGAGATTAACAAATAGCATTGTCATTCTTGATCAAAAAACTCATCAAAAAGTGGGATTCTCTCTGTCCTGGTCCTCACCAGAGCTCTTGGCTTCTTTTCATCTTTTTCTGAGTCATCTGAGTCGGAACTTGAACCATCCCAGAAGAGCTGGCCTCGGGCCTCTTGCTCATGGAACCATGTTTCCATTTTGCCAATTTTTCGGGGAAAATTGTCATTATTTGCTTGATGTTCTAAAAATTCTGCATTCCATGAATTGCCTACAAAAAGATTAAAAGTTCTTTTATACTTTCCACCTAACAATTTGTTTATGTTTCTAAATATTTAAAGACACGGAATAACTTTCTTAGTGTCCCTCAGAACTATACATATAATTCAAATACTGTTTCTGCAATCAGGAAATTTTTTTGTTGCTATTGTTACTAATTTTAAAGACTTGTAAATCTGCTAGATCACTAGAATAGTATAATGCACACCCATTTACTCCAACTCTTTAGTAACATTTTGGCCAATATTCCTTTTACACACAAACATTTATAAAATAGAAGATAAATAGAAGACCCTCAATGAGGTTAATTGTCATAGCTTCAATAATGGGCTCACACACAGCAACAATTGTAAGGACAGCAAAAGATTGAACAGTATTTCATTCTATTGTTCATAAGGTTACTAGAGCCAGAGCTGACTGACACTTAACAACAACTAACAATGGTGTGTGTGTATGTGTTGTGTACATATACACACAGCAGCTCTTGTGGCCTAGTGGCGAGAAGCTGTGCTGCAATCCCAAAGGCACAAGCCCAAATCCACCAGCTGCTGCATGGGAGAAGGATGGGCGATCTCCTCCCATGCAATTAATTACCTTTGAAAACCAGCTGGAGGGTCACCTATGGGTTGGTGGTGTACTGTCAGTCATAAATATATATTTTTATATTTTTGTGATGGTACATAGGGTTGTTATGAGTTGCAAACGACTTGATGGTACAGAACAGTAGGAACAACATATATGCATGTATATGTATGTGGTACCTTTGATTGCCTGCTAGGTGGAAATCATACTGTCAACCCAAAGGCTCATGGTTCAAATCTACCAGCTACTCTGAGGAAGAAAGATCACCAATCTCCTTCCAAGCAATGGAAAGCCTCTGGAAACTCACTGGAAGGTCAGCTATGAGTAAGTTCTGACTGGTGGCAATAAATTGAGGTGTGGGGGGTTTTTTTTTTGTGTGTGTGTGTACGCATGTATGTGTGCATATATGTAAGTATCGCTGTCATTGAGTTGATTCCAATGGATAGCAACCTTGTAGTACAGAATAGAACTGATAAGTAGGGTTTTTGAGGCTGTTAATATATATGGAAGCAGACTACCTCATCTTTTCCCCACAGAGAACGCCTGGTGGATTCAGACTGCCCAGTGAGCTGAGAGGAAGGCTGTGTTTTTAGCTTACAGAGTCCTGGTGGTACAGTGGTTAAACACTCGGCTGCTAACTGAAAGTTTGGCTATTTGAACCCACTAGCTGCTCCACATGAAAAGGATATAAAAGTCTGCTTTTGTAAAGGTTTACAGCCTTTGAAACTTTATTTAGCAATTCTATCCTAGGATGATAGGCAGTATCATGATAGATGATGAAGAGATTGAGATTGTTAACAGCTTTAGTTTGTTAGGCTCCACAATCAACACTCTTGGTACCAGCAGCCAGGAAATCAAAAGACAAATTGCATTGGGCAAGTCTGCTGTTAGAGGCATTGCCAGAGTACTGAAGAGCAATGCTGCCACTCTGGAGACAGAGGTGCACCTGACCCAGGCAATGGTCTTTGCAATTGTGTTATACGCATCAGAAAGTTGGACAATGACTAGGGAGGATAGAAGGAGAATTGATGCCTTTGAGCTGTGGTACTAGAGAGGGTGACAACAGGCTGCTCCTTGGAGGCAAGGAAAGACCAGTCCTTGAGAGGGTCGTCATGCTTGGGAGGGTGGAGGGACAGCACAGGAGAGGAAGACCCTCAATGAGATGGGTTGATTCAATGACTCGGGTAATGGGAATAGGTGTGTCGGAGACAGTGCGATTGGCACAGGATAGAGCAGGGTTCAGGGTTGTTGTACACAGGGTCGCTATGAGTCACAGATAACTCAATGACACGTAACAAAAACCACCCTGTCCTATAGGGTCACAATGAGGTGGAATTGACTAATTGGCAGAGATTATCTATTTTGTAGTATGTGTCTTTACAAAGTGTTAAGAAGTGTTTTATAAATAATTGCTTATGTCCATAGAAGCAAAGGTGGTGAAACTTTGTCTCATGGGATTTGAACATGTTATCATGAGGGGGCTAATTCTTGGGGAAGGACGTTATGCTTGGAAAAGTAAGCAGGTCGATAAAAGACAAAACAACCCACGATGACATGGATTGACACAATGATTACAACAATGGGCTTAAGCACAAGACAGATTGTGAGGTCAGCATAGGATCAGGCAGGATTTTGTTCTGTTGTACACAGAGTTGGAACTCTCTCTACAGCATCTAACAAACGACTCCATTCTGCTGAGGGGAGGCAAGCGGCAGCAAGAGAAGAAAGCATTTTCTACATCTCACATATTTGAGCATGGAGCTAGGACAGGCTATTCCTTGGAGACTTACAACATGGGACGTGGGAAAGCGAAAGTGAAGGAAGGGAAGACCTCCAACCAGGTAGGTTGACATAGTCACTACAGAGATGGAATTGAGTGTGTCAGAGATTGTGAGAATGGCACTGAACAGGACCGGGTTCAGATCTGTTGTTCATATGGCTGCTATGAGTTGTACTTGACTCAACAGCACCTAACAACAACATCACTTTAACATGTATAATGCTTTGTGATGAGATTTAAACCGCAGAACTGAATGATACACCCTTGTAGACATGACTGATAATCTCTTCTTCCTTTCACAAGTAACAGAGGGCTGCTTATTTTTAAAACAAACGATTAAGAAATTACATTTGAAGACTCTTCTAAAGCTTATTTATTTATTTAATTTATTTATAATACAACTCCACATCTCAGTAGTTCTGGTGAGGCTGTTTGAGAGAATGGGGGAGAGTATACACTTCAATGTCAGAAAGACCTGGCCTTGCATTCTGCCTCTTCCATGTTAGGCAAATTCCCTAATCTCAGTTTCCTCACTCATGAAATGGACCTAATGATAACCCCTACATTCTAGGTTACATAAGAATGAAATTAAATCACATATATAAAGAGTGATGCATAGTTCCTGGCTTTTAGTAAGCATTCAATAAATGTTAAAAGTGAACAATAAAAGCAGCTTTTGACAGCATCAGGTTGTTGTTGTTTGTTGTTATGTGCTGTTGAGTCACTTGTGACTCATAGTGACCCTATGTCCTGTGCCAATCTCATTATCTCTGACACACCTATCCCCATTACCCCAATCACTGAATCAGTCCATCTCACCCAAGTTCTTCCTCTCTTGTGCTGTCCCTACATCCTCCCAAGCATGCCCAAAGTATGTCAGAAGAAGCTTCAGAATCATTATCTCCAAGGAGGTGCCTGGCTTCACACTCTCTAGGACGAACCTGTTTGTTCTCCTAGCCATCCATGGCATATTCAATACTCTTCTCCAGCACCACAGTTCAAAGGTATCAATTCTCTTTCTATCATCCCTACTCATTGTCCAGCTTTCTGACACATAGCAAGTAATTGTAAAGACCACGGCCTGATTCAGGTGCACCTTAGTCTCTAGACTGATATTGTTGCTCTTCAGTACTTTGGAGAGGTCTCTGACAGCAGACTTTTACAGTGCAATTCATCTTTTAATTTCCTGACTGCTGGTACCAAGAATTGATTGTGGAGCCAAGCAAACTAAAGCTGTTAACAATCTCAATCTCTTCATCATCTATATAAAAGCAGCTTTTAACAGCATCAGGTTGGGAGAGGAAAATCACCTCTGCATATGCTAGACTCTCCTCGGATTTTTCAGGCTAGGGCAGCTTCTAATGTCAGTTTGTCCTGCCTTTGATGAGGACTCTATGTCTGACCTTAGGAGATATTTTTTTCTTGGCAATAAATTTCTTGGCACTTTTTAAATTGTGAAGGTTGCTTATCTTCATGGTTATAAAGCACATTTCACTATGGGACTTGGAAGCAGAGACTAAATAAATGTCCTGCATGCTCTTCTAATTATTTAACCTTTTCTTATTCAATTAACTTATTGATTGTGCATCTTGCTCCTCTGAGATGATTTTGCATTTGGGATGTTTGAGACTGTTAGAGACGAGGCTAGCATTTCTGCAGCTCCTTTGGCTGCTCTTCAGCTGGTGTGGCCACTGCTGTAGCCAAATGCCTGCAACACAGTCGTCTGTGTGTGTGAACAAGATCACACTTTAGCATCTGGGAGTTTGCCCTGTGGAAAACCACCCACTCCTCTCAACTCCAATTCACAGCTACTCTATAAACAGCATAGAATTGCTCTGTAGAGTTCCCAAGGCTGTAAATCTTTCCCAAAGCAGCAAGCAGCAAGAAGCTGGTCAGTTTTCCCTCCCTGATTTTTGTTTAGCAGTTGAATACTTTAATCTGCATGCCAGACCTTCTTGGGGATAAATGGGAGCAGGGAGGATGCTAATTGAGCAGTCTGTACTGCAATCCCCGAGGCACGAGGACCGAGCCTGCCAGTTGCTCTGCAGGAGAAGGATAAGCAGTCTCCTCTCATGTGATTGCTGCCTCTGAAACCGCCCTGGAGGGGCAGCTATGGGTCAATTTCAACTCCATCATGGTACACACAATTACAATGACAATAGTGTGGTGTCGAGGTGATGTGATGGATGCAGATGTCCTTTGGAAAACACAGCGTAGTCTTAGTAAATCAGTGAGACTGGAGTGTCGAAGTTAGAAATGAGAATGGTAGGAAATGCAGTTAGAAAGGTAGGCAACTAGGGAGGAAAATGTGCAACAATATATGAATAGAAATCCAAAGTCTCTGTAAACTTTGATTAAAATAAAAAAAAATTTAAAATAAAAAATAAAAAAAGGTAGTCATCAGGCAGATCCCGAAAGGCCAAGGGCAGCATCTTAAAGACTTAAGACTTTGTCTTCAGGCTGATGAAGACTTGCCAAAGGATTTTTTTTAAAGTAAGAGATTGGAGGGTGCCATGGTCAAGTTTGCGCTTACCGAAGATGACTTTGCTCTTGAAAACCCTCTGGAGCAGTTCTACTTTGCACATATAGGATCACTATGAATCAGCATCAACTCCAGGACACAAACAAAGAATCAACTCAAGGGCAACTTAATATAACAGCTCTTCTGTAATAGAGCTTAATGAGAATTACCTGGGACTCATTATCACAGTAGATCCTGATTCAGCAGGTCTAAAGCGGTGCCTTGATCTCTGCATTTCTAACAGCTTCCCAGATAACGCTGTTGCTGGTGGTCTGGGACCACCCTGAGAAGCACTATCGTGGAGGGTTGGTGGAAGGAGTGTAAGACCTGGGACAGGAGCCTCAAGCAACAGCCTTAAGTGTGGCATGATGATGGTCTGATTCAAGACAGTGTCACTGAGGATGAGAGAGAGGACAGATGTCAACACAAAGAGGTGGCAATAGGACCTGGTGATTTACTGACTGCAAGAAGACAGTCCAAGGGCTTCAAGTCTCTGGTTGGTGCATGGAGACTCCACTCACTACACAATGAAGGCAGGAGGAATGACAGTATAGGGGGAGAAATGATGCTAGGATTTACTTTTCGACATTCTGAGGCATATCTGAGTGGGATGACTTCGTAGGTGAAGAGAGGAGTGTCTGCATAAGGCACAAAACTGGCCAAGGATACCAGTTTACCTTGTGACTCCAAGCAACATAATATACAGGCATTCCTCAGGTCTGACTAGTAGACAATTTCTACTTGCCTTTAATGATGTGGATTTGCCTTTGCTTAGGAAGACTGAACTAATGCCCCATGTACTGCCAGCAAGTTGATTCTGCATTGTCATCAAGTTGATTCCAACTCACAAAATCACCACAAGACAGAGTAGAACCACTCCACGGAGTTTTCAAGGCTGGTGAATCAATGTGGAAGGCTGCCACTTCTCTCTCTCGTGGAGCTACTGATTGGAGTTGAACCACCAGTCTTTTGTCTGGAAGTTGTACACTTTAACCACTGCATCACCAGGGCTTGCTGAACCGGCCCTCTACCTTCAATACATCACAACCACCTTCAAACACTGCACATACAGATTTTAAATCACTGAAAAGGTTTTGAGCCTTTTCATGTAATAAAAACTCCTAAGCCCATCGCCATCCCATTGGAAATAATCCTCCACTGCATTCTTGAGACTGTAAATCAGATGGGAGGAGAATGTCCATCTTTTCTCTTGTGGAACAACAGCTGGTAGATTTGAACGATCAGAGAGGTGTGATCTTCAAATGGGCAGCACAGCTATCTGCAGACTGCACATGCCTGATTCAACTTATCTGTAAATTCTTAAAGACGTAGTTGGGAGCCAGTCTCATTAGTAACCTAGGACTGTCTGTATTACCATGTACTTCATTCCCTCTAACGACAAAATGAGGCTATTTTTGTCTGCTCTCTTCCTAGAAATGATACCAGGGTTGCAATAACTTGTGCCAAGCATACTAAATCAGATGAAAACATAGAAATCTTATAACAGAAGCTAAGTTTTGGTCTTTTCCTCCAGGCCATTTAAAATTCTATGACAACATTCACACCAAGTTCCACAAAATAAAATACCAGCAGGAACCTAAGGCTGTTTACTGTCTTTCCACCCCTCCATCTTCACCTCCAACTGGGAGATAATTTTGTAAAGTTTTAAAAGCATTATAAATACGATGTTTTTATTAAAAAAAAAAAAATTAATCGCAAGACTTAACCAGGACTTCGGTTCACTGTTTCATCAGGCAACCAGGTTAAAAGATCATGGTCTTCATTCCTTGGGATGTTTTGAAGAATTTTCTTCGTTTTATGCTGTCTCAGATTTTGTATATTAATTTTTGCCTCCCTGTGAAGACTTTTCTTCAACTCCATTTGGGCCTAAAAACAATCAGTCATAAATGATTAATGTGCTCTCTGAGCTACTTACATCACAGTAAATCTACAGAGCAATCACTTTGCAAGCTGTATTTTGGGGTAGAAACAATAGACATACATGTCCCTGAACAGATGAATACACACATAGAATAGTAAATTATGGTGAAATGGTAAGTGCTCAGCTGTTACCGGAAAGGTCAGTGGTTTGAACCTATCAGCTGTTCCACAGGAGAAAGGTGTGGCAGTCTGTTTCCCTATAGGGTTGCAATGAATCACATTACAAGAATTGCACTGTCAACCCTTTATCCACCTGCGGTTTGAAACCATCAGATGTTCCACAGGAGAAAGATGGCCATCTCCTCTAGTGTTATTTACTTCCTGGAGGGCCCGCTATGAGCTGGTTTCAACTTAAAATGGTACACAACAACAACATAAAGAAGAGTAAAGTTGTGTTGTATGTCACAATGATGAACATTGAAAATGTACTGGGTATGTAACTTAATGAATAAACCACAAAAGGAAAATATATTGTTTCACTTATGTGAAATAAGCAAATCTTTAGAAAACAAGTATTATTAATGATTGTCACAGTGGAAATAAGGGAATATTTTTCCTTAATGGATACTGAGTTTGTGTTAAAAATTAGAATATTTTGGAAAGGGTGGAATGGTGGCACAACCTAACAGGTGTAATAAGAACGGATTATAAACGTGATGCTGAGTTTTTGAGTGTGTATATTTTAAAATAAAAATATTAAATTTTTTTAAAGTGAAAAAGATGACACTTTTGTAAACACAGTTCTCTCTGTGCTAAATGAAGCTGCATCAGGCATTGGCTTATTCAGTAAAGTGAGAAACTTAGACATAGCAGTTACAGGAGACATTGCTGGTAAAGAAGGTTATTATAAGAGACATTTCTTGTAAGATAATTCTATAAGATGGATTATAAAGACGTGCCTAGATATCAAAGTAAAGGACAACACACCTACCTACCTCAAATAAAGCAGGAAAAAAATTTAATTTTCTTCTTGGGACTAGAATATTAAAGAAATGGTATTTTAAAAGGGGAAATCAGTTAATTGTGATAGTATTATATTTAGTGATTCTGTTCTACATTTTAGTCAATTGTGTAGTATATGGGTATTAAAAGACTATAAGTGACCAAGGTACAACAATTGGTTTCTTTTTGCCTAGAACAACAGAGGAAGAAGGAGATCAGGAATAGTAGGGAGAAATGCAATGTTGGCCAATTTTGTCTATAAGTAACTGCCCTCTTTACCACAAAACCAGAAAGAACTCAATGTTTCTCGGCTATTATTACTGAATAATAAGTAAAGAGTCTATAGAAGAATCTTTACCAAAAGTGATAAAAATGCAGAACAGAAATTCAAATTTTCTTAACTCCAGACTTTTATAAATCCACAGAGACTGATGAACTCCTGAGACAATTACCTTGAGATAATCTTTAAACCTTAAGCGAAACATCTGTTTGAAGTCAACCACAAGGTTGCATAGTCTGATGGGTAGAGGGAGGCGAGGGAAAGCAAAGGGAAAGGATCCAGGTAAAAAGACAGAGTAATAGTGGGCAAGGTTCAATGGTGATTAATTTTATAAAACATAATTCATGAGATTGATTATACGAAACACAATGTGAATGAAGAATAGTGTGAAACACAATGTATATAAACTTTGTAAGCAGATCAATTAAAAATAATGCAAAATAAAAAAAATAATTTTGCTTAACTAGCTAAACATTTCTGCCTTGAACTTTGTGTTCTTTTTTTTTAAATTTTTTAAAGTTTTTATTTTATTATTTTTGTGTGCGTGTACCGTCAAATCAGATCTGACTGGTACAGGAGGAGATTGTTGTGTTCTTCTAAGATCTGTCTGTATAGGATCAAACTGACAATTGTAACTATAACAATTAGACAGGAAGCTTAGGGGGTGGTAAATTTCTATTAATCATGAAGGAACAACTCAGAAAACAACTCAGAGTATGATAATGTTTACACAACTTGAAGAATAGAGTCCAGATCTCCAAATTCTACATAAAAACCATTGAATTAATATATGCTCTGCTGAGTATATTCTCAACAGCACAAAAAAGTAAAACAAATTACATATATCTTTATCATCTATCTCTATCTCTATATATCTATATCATCTAGCTCTAGAACGATCTATCATCTATCTATCTATCTATCATCTATCTATCTATCTATCTATCATCTGTTGCCTAGTGGCAAGAAGGTGTGTTGCAATCACGAAAGCATGTGGTTCGAGGCCACCAGCTGCTCTGAGGGAGAAGGATGGGCAATCTCCTCTCATGAGAATAACTGACTCTGTAAACCTGTTATATATATATATTTATATATATATCAGGAGTGGCATCCATTTTCTAAACAATATGCCTCTGGAAATTCAATGAACTTTGAGAAACAATGATAGTTATAGAAAGGCTTCAGATCTTTTGTTTATAGAGTTGCTATGAATTGCACTCAACTCGATGGCAATCAACAAATTATATATATATATAGTCCCCCCCCTCCAAGGATAGTTGAGGCACACATATCCCATTGAGATGAAATATAGAGAGAGAAAAGACTCAACAGAGGTGTGTATAGAAAGGACTTCCTGATTCTTCCTAGATTCAGTAGTTCAGTTTTAGCTTCAATGACTGAATTTAAACAACTAAGTAAAGACAGGTGATATATGCTTACCTATGTTCATATTCTCAGGGAGAGCTGATGGCTTTGTTGTTGTGGTAGTGGTGTTCTATAGACTCAGAACTGACCCATACTTGACCCTCTGACTGGTTTTCAGAGGCAATTAATTGCACAGGAGGAGATTGCCTATCCTTTTCCCAGTAGTAAGGAATTACACTGCCAACACAAAGGTATAAGGTTTGAATCCACAAGCTGCCCCATGGGAGATAGATGGCCAGTCTTCTCCTGTATGATTTACTGCCTCTGGAAACCTTCTATGGGTCAGTTTTGACTCCATGGTACCCATTAACACAACTACATTCTCATGGTCTGGGGCAAAGGTTATGTGGAGTACATTTGATAAATATGACATTCTTCATCTTCTCATATTTACCTCTTGTTTTTTACGGTTCATTTCTAGCATTTGCATCTTATGTAAGTATTGGCGTTTCCCCAAAATATACATTGATTCTTGCATCTTCTTATTCAGTTCCTGCACAAAAGATAAGACACTGGTTATTATGGAATAATTTTTTACCCACTGTTCAAACCATTTGGAAGCAGGAGTGGCATCTACTTGCTAAATAACATGTCTCCGGAAACTCTATGAACTTTGATAAATGTAGATATTTGTAGAGGGGCTTTAGGCCTTTTGTTCTTAGGGTCACTATGAGTCGTGCTTGACTCGAAGGCAGTCAACAACAACAACAACCTGCAAGCCATGACTTTAAAGCTCTTCTGGGACAAAATATCATACCGAGCAATTAATCAGTCAATCAATGAATGAACTGTAATGCATAGAGATCTCTTGTGAGGTCTAAGGTGATCTATTGCATTTCCTTGATGAACACTGTGAGTAGCTACCTCTGAATTAAATGACACTTGACCAAATATAAGGAGCCCTGGTGGCATAGTGCACCAGACTGCTAACCCTCAGATCAGCAATCCTAATCAGCCAGTGGCCACAAGGGAGAAAGATAGGCAGTCTCCACTAGTAAAGATGTCTAGCCTTGGAAGCCCACTGGGAGACTGCTATGAACTGACTTGCCAGCAGTGGGTTTGGTTTTGCTGTGTACATAATAGGATTTTTAAAAGATTCTAGTCAAACTTTGCAAACCTTGAATGGTAATAGCTTCCCACATTTCATTTTGACAAGATATTATTTCCCCTGTCAACAGATGTTTATTGCTGTCGGTCCAGAAATCTGTTTATGGTTTGATGAAACTCCCTTCTCCCTGACTCTTCCACCACTGATTGTTTGCTACGAAATGAGAGTGGGACCACTGACTGGATGCCATGGCTATAGAGTACACCCTGAAATACCTGTACAAGCCCTGGGGAATATTGCAGTTTAGGGAGAATTTGTAGTTCTGACTCTGGTAATCTGCCCCTCGTATGTCATAATCTCCGGCAAGACAGTGCAGACATTTGCAGAGGGCAGCCAGGGCCAATACACCTTCTTCACCTGCTGTAGCTAGGAAATAGTAGAGGTGTAACCTGGGCTACATTCCCCGTGGACAGTGACCATATCTATTGATGAGCCTTAGGAAAGGTGTCATCTTTGAAGTGCTGTCAGAGCCACAAGCATGCGCATGAGGGTCTATAGCATCTGAACAACTTTCCCTAGATTAGCCAGCTCCACAGCGCCCCCTAACAAGATGGAAAATGATAAGAGGTAGAAAGTCTTGAAAATACTCTAAGGTTTTCCTTTCACGTTTAGAACATGAAAAGATTTCTAATGGAGAAATGGATAGCTTTGACAAGGTATAACTCTGAATGACTTCTCTGTCTGATTTGTGTTTGAGGGCCCCTGTGCAGGGAGTAATGAAAAGGACAGCTTGCCCCCTCTCCACCCCACTGCATCCTGCAGCCTCCCTGAGCCCCCACCTTACCGGGTAATTGCCTCAGTTCACCTTTGCTTTGTGTGCAGCCCCAGCTTCTTGCTGGCTCAGGAGCAGTTCAGAAGTAATTACTTGTGGCAGGTCAATGGGTTCAAGCTTCTAGAAGCCCAACATTTAGAACATTCAGCATTCCTCATGCCATGAGATGATGAAACATAAAAGCCAGACATTAAACTATCTTAACACTTTGCAAAAGCAGCATTTATTCAGGCAAGCACACAGGGAAAGCGATTCCTACAATATTACAGCTGCATCCACACAAACTTTCCATGCTGTGTAGACTCTTTATTGTTATATTGGGCTGTTGCCAGCACCTTATTGATCTGGACATTGGTTGGAGAGTTAAGAGATTAAGGGGCCTTTTCTGTGTGCATCGAGGGATCATGACCAAAGTTATCAAACAGCCATGGTTTTAAAATATTAGGGAGGAAAGAGATCCTGGAGAATTCTTTTATTCTTCTCTTACCCACCCAGCTGAACTTGTGTGGTCCTTAGAGAAGTGACCTGTTTTTACGCTCTCCAGAGAAGCTTCTTCAGCCTCCTCAGTAATAATACTTGGCGCTTATGAGGCATCTTTAAAATGAAAGTGCAGCTATGCTAACTGAAATCTTAGCAATATCTTTCTCTAGTGGGAACTTGGCCTAGCAGGGAGATTATATTGGAGTTTCAAGGGAGTCCCTAAGACTGGGCAGCCGTGCTGACAGCCATGCTGACAACTCAGTGCAGGAATCTGGAATCTGGAAAGAAGAATCTGGAGCATTGGCAAGTGTTTGGGCATCTGAGAATTGAAGCCTGATCTGTTCACATCTCTGTTACACATTAAAATGTATCTCTCAAACTATGTTTTAGCATCTTAAGCTTATCCTCACATCTGTAATTCTGTTTGAAAATAGAGTTTATTTGTATTTATTTCTTTTTTCCTGTTGTGTACCATCCAGTCAGAGCCAACTGGCACAGGAGGAGATTGCCCCTCCTTCTCCAGTGAACATCTGGTGGATTTTAACCATGTACCATTGGGATTGCACTGCAGCTTCTTGCTACTAGGCCACCTGAGCTCCCTAGGATTTATTTATTTTTAAATTTTACATTGGTTTACATACAAAGTTCATAAACATTGTCTTTCATACTATCCCTTCATTCACATTGTCTTTTCATACAGTCATTCTCGTTCATTTTGTATTATAGAATCATTCACCATTAAATCATGCCAATCATGACCCTGTCTTTCCAGAGCCTCACTGGATCTTTCTCATTTTCCTTACCCTTGCTCCAAATTGTGCCCCTTTGATTTTTCCCCCAACCCATCCTCCCCACTCTGTTCCCATCCCTTCTCCCCTTGTGTCCCCACACTCATTTTACTAATTAGCCTTCTATTTTTTACAATAAAAACCATATACACTATTTAGCAAAAATAGGACTTTTCTTGTTCTATTACTTAGATCATAACCAAGTAGGATGGATTCTAAATCTAATTAAACCTGAGTTATTAAAAAAAGAACAGATTAGACACAGAGGCATCCACACACAGGAGACAGACAACATATCAAGATGTAATTATTTACTCAGTGAATATTTACCAAATGACTGCTATATACCTGGGAATGAGTGTACAATGGTCAGTAAAAACAGATATAGTCCTTAAAAGAGTTGCAATATATGGAGAAACAGATACACTGTGGTAGTGTGCTATTTGATTAAGAATAAGCTCTGATTAGTGTTTTGAGAGATAAATCCACAGAGGATCTCTAACTGGAGGGCCCTACATTAGAGATGGGGAGGTGGAGGAATGAGGGGACTGTCTGGGGAAATTTCTCTGGAAGAAACTTTTCAGTAGTGTTTGGAAGCATGGGAAGGAGTTTTTAAAGCCAATCTGTTGCAAAGGACTTCTTTAAAGTGTTAAAAAACGAAGTTATCAAGTTGAAGACTAACGTGTGTCTGACCTTTCAATCACCTTTGCTGCACGTGAAAGTTGGGCAGTGAATAAGGAGGAACAAAACAGAATTGATGCCTTTGAGTTATGATGTTGATGAAGAACACTGAATATGCAATGGACTGCCAGAAGAATGAACAAATATGCCTTGAGATAAGCGCAGTCAGGAAGCTGTATAGACTCAAGGTTGGTGAAACTTTAGACCACGTACTTTGGGCGTGTTGAAGGGCCAGTTCTAGAAGGACATCATGCTTGGTAGATAGAGGATAAACAAAAAAAGAGGAAGGAAGACCCTCAAAGAGATAAAAGATTGATACAGTAGCTGTAACAATGAACTCGAATAAAGCAATGACTATGAGGGTGGTGTAGGATTGGACAGTGTTTTGTTTTGTTGTACATAGAGTCACTTTGAATGAGAACCAAGTTGATGGTACCTAACAATAATGAAGACAACAACAACAACAGCTACAACACCTTAAACAAGTTGTTTAAAGCAGAATGAACAGAATAATATTCTTGTGGAGGAAGGGAGCAGGACTTGTTAAAGGGACTGAAAGTCAGTCAGTTGAAGATCATAGTGAAGGTAAGAGCAGCTCAAAATGAAGCTGGGAGGGAGACAAGGGTCAGTTATGTAAGGCCTTCCAGGTCATTCTAAGGATGTTTGTCTTCTTGAAACTAAAGGGAAACCATTGGCGAATGTTAGGTAAAGTAATAGCATGATTAAACAAATGTACTTTAAAAAGAAATATCAGTTTGGATGGAGATGGTTAAATAGGGAAGAACACACAGGGAACGTGGAGAAAGCAATTAAGAAAACAAAAAAAGCTAGACTTGAGGCTGATGGAGGAACATTGATGGGCAGAGAGAGAGAGGAAAAAAGTGTCCAAAATGACATCTAGGTACAAGGAATTGATAGTATTTTCCAACACCTCAGTAAGAAAAAGGCAAACAGTTCAATCGTAAAATGAGCACAGGATATGACTAGACACTTCACCAAAGAAGACATTCAGGTGGAAAACAAACATGAACAAATGCTCAAAATCTCTAGCTCTCAGAGAGATGCAAATCAAAACAACTACGTGATATCATCTCACCACAGTAACAATAACAAAGTTCAACAGAGCAGCAAACAATAAGTGCTGGCAAGGTTGTAGAGATTGCAAGGCTAGGGTTGGGACAACATAGAAGAAGGATCACAAGTTCAGTTTTTTGGCAAGCTGAGTTTGAGAAGCCTCAGAGGCAAACCAAGAAAAACATTGAGTGGGTGATTAGGTGTATGTGCAAGATGTTCACAGAAGTCTATGCTGAAGATATATGCTTAGGAATCCTCCTGGGTAGAGTGTAACTGAAACTGTGGACATGGATAAGTCTGTGTAAGGAGAAAAGTAAAGAGTGAAAAGGACAGATCTAAGAGCTCCAGACTTGAGCTCCCACATTGAGAAGCAAGGTGAAGGAGAACAAACTAGTCAAACAGTCGGAGAAGCAATGCTTCTCAGTAGGAAAACACCTGGAAGATGATATGCTGTAGCTGACAGTGTAGGGGGCATTGGCCCCATCTTAGTCCAAGACTAAAAGTCAATTGCTAGTTTATTTTAAAGTTATTTTTTCCAAAACAACTATGAGATATCATCTCACACCAAAAACAATAGCAAAGTTCAACAGAGCAGCAAACAACAAATGCTGGTGAGGTTGTGGAGAGACTAGAACCCTTATTCACTGCTGGAAGGCAGTATGGTGCTTCTCAATAAGCTGGAAATAGAAATACCCTTTGGTCCAGCAGTTCCATTACTAGGAATATACCCTAAAGATACCAGAGCTGCCACCCAAACAGATATATGCACACCCATGTTTATTATTGCAGTATTCACAATAGCAAGGAAATGAAAGCAATCCAAGTGCCCATGAACAAATGAGTGGACAGAAAAACTATGGTATATTCATAATGGAATATTACAGAGCACTGAAAACCAAGGAACTCAGGAAATATTATACCACATGGGTGAACCTGGAGGACATTATGCCATAATATTTTCAGTTGCTTCCTATGCATCTGAACATTGGACAATGGATAAAGATGACAGAATAAGAGATGCCTTTGAGTTGTGGTGTCAATGAGGGTTGAATATCCCATGAACTGCCAAAAGAACAAACAAATCTTAGAGAAAGGGCAACCAGTGTGCTCCTTAGGGGCAAAGATGGTGAAACTTTATCACACATACTTTGGTCATATTGTCAGGGGCATCTAACCTTGGGAAAAGACATCATACTGGGAAAAGGTGGAGAGGGTTATAGGAGAGGAAGCTCTTCCACAAGATGATGTTGACACAGTGGCTATACCAATGACCCTGAGCACGCAGAGATTGTGAGGTTGGTGCAGGACCTGGAAGGGTTTCTATCTGTTGTTCACAGGGTCACTATGAGTCAGTCCTAGGCAACTTGACATCGCCTAAAAAGAACAACAGATAGTGTCTTGAGAATATATACTTTCCAAAATTCTTCAAAAAGTTTGATGTTTTCCTAGGCTGTGTTCCACTGGCCTCCATCCTGAATGAAGGAAGGAAAGTGGTGACATTAAAATAGATGATGGAGGATTTGAATGGAGCATTATTGGGGCGGGGGTGGGGGGTGGATGGCATCTGGATAAGCCACGATTTTTCAACTCTTTGAAATCATTGATCCATACATTTTTAAAGGCCAACTTTTTGCTTTGATAGTCTGCATATGTAATTAATCAAATAATTCCTTCTTCTATTTGCAGTCCTACTCTATTTAAATAGACAGTTCCGGTAAGTATCTTGCAGATTTTTCTTAAGGCAATTAACTTTCTGGCCTTTGAAAAGAATCTAAAAAATACTATGTTCTTCTTCCAAAAGGACACTAGATGGCAGCAGCTAACATTGTAAATAAGATCCCTCCGTTAAATCATTTAGCTTGTCTGCTGTTATCACTGCCAAAAAAAAAAAGTTAGAGAAATTGGATTTTTCTAAATAAACAAGGCGAATGAAATGGCCTCAGAGTTCTGAGTTTGCATCAACGTTCCTTTTGCCTGTCTGAGAAGTAGATTCACACTTCATCATCTTCACCGGGAACTCAAAGGAAGGACTTGTTGGAGAATTGACAGAGTTACTCTCTTGTCTCCATTTCATGACACAAAAAAGTATTTTCCGGGTTCCGAAACAGGACAATGGTTGACATGATCCATTGAAATGTCTGGTCAGGGAAACTGGAATTGAGGTGAAATCAAGTAAATTTACAAATCACTGACCTTGGTTATAAACACAATCCCCAAGTGGCTGCTTGTTTTTACCAGCAAAGAAAGAACACTGGGCAGGAGATGCAAAGTAACAGGTGTTAGCACCATGTCTTATGTATGAATTCTTGAAGGTTCTGGAAAGAAGATGAAGGTATTTAGGGTAACCTTGCAGCAAGAAATCAAAATCTCAAGAAAGAAGTTCTGGTTCCGGCAGTCCAGCAAGTTCACGCTTCAGTGGTATTCCTTGCTTCAAATAGCTAGCAATGAGAAAGAAATCATAAGACCAGAACGATGAGATCAGGCTGCAAAGTAAGGCAAATGTCTGCAAGGACCAGAAGACAGAATTGACATGAGAAAAAAAATGAAAGATGTTGATCCACAAGGCATTTCAGGCTAAGTGTCTGTGAATTATTTTTGGGGGATCACAGGAACCCTAAAATGCTTCATGAAAATCAGAAACTAGAGCCAGGCTCACAGCATGAAATCAGGTGGCAACTTGGTCCCTGCTGTTCCTCTCAGAGTGGAAGAGCTGCATAAAAATTGATGTTCTGTGTGGGAAAATTTGTTTCAGAAGCATTACCAAAAAGCAGAATGATAAATTCAAATCTTAGATGAGGGAATAATTCTCTAGAAAAATATGAGTTGGTAAACTGAGTCATGAAAATAATATGAATCTTGAGTCAACCACAAATACTAAAAGAAACATATGTAGAAAAAATAAAATAAGTAATGATAATAAATTCTCACTCCCCCAAAGAGGGCTAAGTGTTCAAAGATGGTTTGTTATACTTTACCAGATGTTTGAGGAATAGATAGGTATCGAATATATAAAATGGTAACCATGATCACACATGGTTCACGGCTGGTTATGCACTCAGCTATTAAACAGAAGTTCAGGAGATTGAAACCACCAGCCAACTACATGAGAGAAAAATGTAGCAGTTTTGTTCTATAAAGATTTATAGCCTTGGAACTCTTTGGGATGATTCTACTCAGTTCTATAGTCACAGGGAGGGAATTGGAATTAACCAATATGGTTAGTGTAAGATACATTGGGTTTGTAGAAAATATTGCAGACACTAGAAAAGAAGAAAGAAAAGCCATCCAACTCATTTGACAATACTTGTGTCACCTTGAGAACAAAATCGCAGACACTATATAAAAACTGCAGATCAGCTTCGCTTGTGAAAACAGAAAGTCCGAGCAAATCAGAGTCAGTTATGTTATTTATACCCTCTGTGTAAAGAAGGCAAGCATTGTTCAAAATCAAAAGCCCATTCAAGAAAAACATTGTACAATACAGAAAATAAGTTTTACTGTTTTAATAGATAGGGGAAAAAAATCAATAAAAATTAACCCTCAGCCTTGATTTTAAAACTCTTCACATACTAGGAATAAAGACGGGTCCAAAATGTAATAAAAGCCGTTGGGCTAAGTATCTTCCTTTGGTTTCTTCAGATCCACTGGCTCCCTTCGTCTACTCTGATCTCTGTCTCTAGGACTGAGTCAGCAGTGCCTCTCATTTTCTTGCTTTGCAGTGGGCTTAGCCACTGAGAAGTCTGGCAGGAGATCTGAGGGAGGAGAGTGAGGTCAGGGTGTTTATTCCTCTCATTCCCTCCCTGCAAGATCATATCAGATTGGCAGTGTCCCTACCAGAAGGTCACCATTCCTCTCAAAGCAGTTTGTCCTCTCCTTCTGGGTTCTAGAAATCTCTCCCTCCTCAAATCCCTGCGGCCTTGTGGTGGTCACGTCACCGCTGCCACTAGAGGGTTATTGCATTATCATTTGTGGTTTCTCTAAATTCAAACCTCTGTAAATAGTTACTTAGTAAAGAAATTTCCTTAAACTATCCTAATTTGAGGATGCCATTGGTTTCCTTTTGGAATCCTCACTGCTACAGACATCTGTCAAAAACCTATTGGAAATCCTGTATTTAATTTAAAACCAAGCACACCAATGTTATGGATAAAATAAGGGTGCTTGTCATCACTGCTTGCTTGCAACCTTGCAAGGGAAGTTTGAATCAATGCAAAAGTCAAGAGAGACAAATATAGAGGACCAGAAATAAAATGGAAAACAAACAAACAAAAAAAGAAGTATAATGGACAGAAGAGGGAAGAAAGGATCTTAGACAGAAATTACTTACCTTGAAAATAGTAATGATAGAGTGTAAAATAAAATTATAGAATTACAAAAGTATCTTAATAAAATTTTAAAATGTAAAAATCAACATGTAAAAACTAGTATCCTTCTTATTTACCAGTAACAATAATTTAGAAAATGCAATGAGAAAAATAGATCCTACTTGTAATGCTGTTGCTATGTACCATTGAGTTGGAACCAACCCATAGCTGACTCTCTAGTGGGTTTTCAGAAACAGTTAGTTGCACAGGAGGAGATTGGCCATCTTTCTCCTGCGGAGCAGCTGGTGAATTTGAACCTCATGCTTTTGTGATTGCAGCACAGTTTCTTAAAACTAGGCCACCTACTTGCAGTAGGGAGGGGGGGAGTCTATCGGGCACTTTGATGGTCAGTCTTGTGCATCAAGCTGGCTAGCTCTGGGGTTTGCTGTGAAGATTTGTTGGTGCTAAGAGTAAAGCCTGTAATATATTTACTTGAAATAAGGGAGATTAACCTTGATACCCTGGGTGGCACTGGTGTAATCAGTTGAATGGCCTGAAGAGCAGGGAAGAAAGCTTCCCTGAAGAATGGATTCTACCCATGGATTGAAGTTTGGCGGATGCTTGAGTGTTCCTGTGCATCCTTCGTGATAGTATTTCCTATGGACTTCAGACTGTTCACATAATTCATACCCCATAGTAATACAGGCTAAATATGTATCTCTTACTGGGTCTGTTTTCTGTTTAAAACCTGAATAATACAGGTGCTTAGAAACAAATCTCACAACAATCACATAAGATTCCTATAGAGAAACATTATTAAAAGACCTAAAAGGAAAGCTGAGTGAATAGAGATAATATGTTTTTGGTTTGAAAAATTCCATACTGAAAACATCATCAGTTTTCTTTAAATTAATCTATAAATGTAATGGAATTTCTATCTAAATGCTAATGAGATTTCCCCCTGATCAAGGTAAGAAGATCCATACTTGAAGGAGATGAGAGTTTCCCTTATGGAGAAGCAGAAGGCCCTGAAAAATCAAGGCAATTCGAAGAAGGAGAATAAGAGGGTAGGTGGACTGAGTGTAAAGGTATACAGTTATTGCAGTGTGGAATCCCCACCACAGTACATATACACACACAGACCAATGACATCAGAGGATGAAGACCTGGGAGTAGCTTCATGCAACTGTGGAAACTAGAGCCCTGACAAAATGAGGCTTAAAACCAATAGTTAAATTATGGATAATTCAATAAAAGGTGCTGTGCAAAATATTATTCAAGTGATTAAAAAAATAAAAATTAGACTCCAATTTCACATCTGAAAACAAATAAATTTCAGATGGATTAAGACCTAAATATGAAAAGTTTCAATGACCTTGGAGAAGAAATCCATTTCTTAGACAAGATACAAGAAATATAAGATTAAAAAGTGAAAATTGAAAAATTTGACAATTTTAAAAATAGAAATCTTTGTCTACAATACACACATACTCACACACAAGGAAAGTAAAAAGATAAGCTACAAACAGAAGATCTATTCAACACAGCCCAAGTGACTAACAAAGGACTAGCTCTAAGATTTTTTTTAAACTTTACAATTCAATAGCAAAAAGACAAAATAGGCAAAGGATTAGAAAAGACAAAAAAAAAAAAAAAAAAAGAGAAGTGTTTGTGGCAAGCTAAAACCAAAACCAGCCATTCAAAGCAGAACTGCAGTCTTTTCCTCTTTCTAGTAACCTTTATAATAATTTTTCTCTCTTCTCCAAACCACTAATTTAACAGCTTTTGGAGCTATCTTTGTGAATTGCCTGTTATGTCTTTCTTCTAAACACTTGAACACATTAGCGAAGATAAGACACAAAAGTCCCTACCTCTCTGGAGGACCCTTGGTGCACAATACATTACCATTGGGTTCCTAATGGAAATGCTGGTGGTTGAAACCCAACAGCTGCTCTTTGGGGGAAAAATGATGAGCAGTCTTCCTCCTGTAAAGGTTTATAACTTGTAAAGGTGACAGCGAATGGAGGGACGTCATGAGTTAGAAGCAACTCCTCAGCAGTGGTGTTTTTGTTTGTTTGCTTATAGAGATTATATTACAGCAATGGTGGTGAGGGAAGAAAATACAAAAAGAACATACTGTATTATAATATATAAGTGTTTTTTAAATTTTCAAACAGAAAAAGAACACACTGTGTCATAATGTATAAGTATTTTTAAAATTTTATACAGATATAAGTGTTTTGGAGGAACGAGAAAGCAGAGAAACATCAGACAGGGATTCTGAGAAATAAGAAATACTGGATTTGGGGTTACAATTGCCAATAGGATAGCTAGGATAGGTCTTATGGGGGAGGTAAGATTCTAGTAAATCTTTGAAAGATAGGAGAGAATTATCCAAAGAGTTATCTGCTGGACACAGTTTATGTTGAGGTACCTTGGGCTGAACCTGAGACATGTGGATGAGAAGGTGGATTCAGGCAGAAGGGAAGGTGCTGACCAGCAAATTAACAAAGAAGGAGTTTTGATTTAAAGAGTCTCTGTTGGAGACTCTTAGCAGCTCCAAGTCTAAGAACTTTGGTTCCTGCTTTGATCTTTATTTGTGTAGTAGATGGTCAGGAAGTAGAGAGTGCCAAGTATGTAACTCAAATTATTTAGGATGCAATTAGATTTGGTTTAATAATTAAAGATACTTTTAGAATTTTCTTTGGCAGAGATTAGGCTATTAATTAGCATGTCATGGGAACCCAGCATTTATTATTCTCTCAAAAACCCATTTGTGGTGGAAAATGTGCTGAGCCTCATTTGTGAAGATAATTATAGTTGATGTCGTTGGGGGTGTCTGCCAAGCTCCCAGCGATTTCCCTCCTCTCTGAGAGCTAGCTGCAGAATCCACAGGAGTGGTTCTCCGGCCCACGTTTTTCCTGCGTGAGCATATCTGGCTGTGGTTCATTGGGCCAGAGCTAGAATCATGAACAAGCTAACCAATAAGACCTTTTCTCCCAGGAATTTGTAACTGGAGTCCAGAGTGTCAGACCCATCTGTCTATTTGATTGAAACTATAATGCAAAGTCAGGGTGCTATATCTCCAGAGGCTCTCAGAAGTAGGATAATCTGATTTTCAGGTAGTCAGAATAACACAAATCTGATTTGCAGGGAGACAGAGTAATAATGATGACTTAGAGGAACCACATAGACTACTTCTGTCTTTCAAATCCCAACTCATTGCTCTTCCTTGAATTCCAATGTCACTTAGCTATTAACTTTAATAAAACACCCCATGTCCCATAGATTGCCCAGCTAGCCAATTGGGCTTCTGCTTACAGTGATGTCACAGGTCAGCAACAGCAGGAAGAACACCTTGAGTGGTTTTTTGTTTTTTCCCTGTTTGCTTGCTTCTGGTTTTCTTTTTCCCCCAACAAGGTGAATGGGTCTCATTTTTATTCTTTTTTCATTTACTCATTCTTCACTCATTCATGAATTCACAAATTGTTGAGGGGCAAATGTAAGTGCTAGAGACTGAAGAGGGAGCTCTGGTGATCTGGTGGATAGAGAGATGTGCTATCAACCCAAAGGCAAGCAGTTCAAATCCACCAGCTGCTTTGAGGGAGAAAGATGAGCAATCTCTTGCCATGCAATTTACAGCCTCTGAAAACCTACTGGAGGGTCAGCTATGAGTTGGTTGGTTCTGACTTGACAGCAATGAGATGTTTTGGCTGTATTAGAAGGGGAAGATAGAACTCTGAGTAAGACATAGGCTTTTTTGCAAATAAGTCATAGCTTTGCTTGTTTAGGATATGAGATATAGGGATATAGGATATAGGGAGCTCTGGTGGCCTAGTGGCAAGAAACTATGTTGCAATCCCAAGGGCATGCAGTTCAAGGCTACCAGCTGCTCCATGGGAGAAGACGGGTAATCTTCTCCCATGTGATTAACTGCCTCTGAAAACCTGCTGGATATTTCACTCAGCATAATGTTCTCCAGAGTCAACCATTTTGAATAATATTGCATGAGTTCCTTGTTTTTTAATGCAGCATAGTATTCCAT